>NC_088928.1:12922500-12987500 GCF_038396675.1 Hydra vulgaris
ATATATATATATACATATATATATATATATATATATATATATATATATATATATATATATATATATATATATATATATATATATATATACATATCAGCGTGCAAAATTGAGTTTTTTTATTGAGTTCAAAAATTTGCTGACATACTAAAGCTTTTCACATTTTCCCCTAAAAATTTCTAATTTGTTTATATTGTAAATATACTTTTTAGAAGCGATTGTAAAAATGGTTTCCATGAGAGGCCAGTAGTGAACTATAATCCAAGAAGGCATAAAGAAGAGGACGCAGTTAGAGGTTTGCCTTTCATTATTATAGGAATGTTGATAGTATTACAATAGTTGTTTGCAGTGAATAACTAGGATTCGGAGTTAAATTTCACAATCCACAGCAAGCACCAATCTGTTACAGAAGTGAGATCAGATTTAATATGTGCTGGGTGTTCTAAATGATCAAAAAGAGAAGACTTTTTGTCAAAGCAGGAGTGTAAGTTGAGTCATCAGCAGACAGAGTCGCTTTAGATGATGGATTATGATCATGGATGGATAATTATCAGAAAGATCACTTATGGGGATAAGAAATAACACAGAACCAAGTATAGAACCTTGAGGTACTTGAGAAGTTATTAGAAATGAAGAAGAGTGTTGACCTTCAAGGATAACTTCAATAACGTGGTTAGAAAGAAATGATTTATTAATCTCAAAATTTTTCCCAGATACACTGTATAAAGTTTATTGAGAAGATCAGCATGTCAAACTTTATTGAAAGGTTTAGATATGTCAAAAGCAATAGCTCTTGCCTTGTCGCCACCATTTATTGCACAATAGAATCTTTCAGTCACAGCCGTTAGCAAGTCAGTTGTAGAAGGAGTTCATCGAAAACCATATTGATTCTCAAAGTGTAAGTTATTAGACTCCAACTTTTTTTTTAAGTTTGAACCAAAAATTTTTTTGATTAAATGCTTAGTTTATTTTGGATATTCAGAAAAAGTCTGTTTATCCCAAGGTAAAGAAAATGTATTAAAAATAAGTTTTAGATTTATGCAAAGTTAGAAAATTGTCTAGAGAAATGTTTAAAAATTAAAGGAAAAGGGGGCTAGTATAACATTAGAGTTAAAATATTATTTCTTATTTAATATCCAGGGGTTGCTTTGAAAACAGTTTTAATTTTTAGTTTTAGTTATAATGGGTAGCAAAGCTAATTGGTTTTAAAGTTATTTTAATATAAAGACTTTTGCTTAATTCGTTAATGTAATTTAAAGTGGCTTAATGTTTTCATTGTATCCACTTTTTGTTAATAATTTTGGGTCAGTTTTTTTATTGTTTATACAGTTGATAGAATAATTTTTTATTTAGTAATAAAGAGAAATGATTAGACAATGGTTGGAGGGGTCCGAATGTTCTTCAGAGTTTTGAAAAATTGAAACCACAGTAGCTATTTTCCAGCAGGGGAAAAAAAAAATTCAGTCAAGCACTTATTGAATAGTTTAAAGAAACCAAAGCTGGAGTGATTTAAATGTCTAAAAGTGGGTTAACCTGTTTAACTGGAATGACAGGAAGAGTATGGCCATAAGATTTAAGAGTTGAATTAGAAGAAAAGCGCTTTTCTAACAGTTCTGCCTTATCCTTGGGAAAGTTAAGAAAGGTAAGAACAGTTCCATGAATTAGAGATGGAATAGACTTGCCTTTTTTTATGACACTGTTAAAATTTTCCAAAAGTCTCTAGCACCTTATTTCTAAGATAAGATATGAGATTTAGTTAACTGGGAATAATGAAGCCTAGCATCAGACAACACCTTTTTACATAGATTTCTTGCAATAATAAATAGGTATTTGTTCTCAAAAGAATTAGTTTTTTAAAAAAGATTAAAAAAGTAATTACAGTTAGATATAGCAGCAAGAAAGTGGAACTGATGATGAGGTATGAAAGCTTTTGTAAAATTTATAAATTCAAATATAAACACTTTGTCTGCAAGTTTTTGAACTCATCAAAAATTGCCATTTTTTAAATCAATTAAAATATGCGCATAAAGTAATAAATAATTGTTCAAAACATAATAATAAACATAAAAACCTTTTAATTAGTATATAATTTGTTGGGTTCAGTGAAGTAAAATCTAGACAAACATTGTAGCTTTAGTATATATGTCTAGCAATGTTTTATTATTTTACCTATTTTACCTATTTTGTTGCAAATTCAATATACTATACTCTTTTTTTTTTTTTAGAACCTTATTAAACATGTCTAAAAACTTGAAAAATCAAGAAGTACTTTGAAAACGAATTTTTTTTTTTGGATTTGCATACAAATAAGAACTAAACATTTTTCTGTTGATCATTTTTGTATGGAAAATGTGCCATTTCGATTTTGTACAATATACTGCAATCAAAGGAGAACAATATAGGGCCAGAAAAAAAGGTCGGAAGTTAGACTGCGAAAAAAAAAAAAAAAGCCTAAAAAACAGATAAAACAAGTTGGTTGATAAGAAGAATGGTGTTTCATGGTATAGTTTAGCCAAGAAATTAAATGCTTCTTAAGAAAATATTTCCAAAATTATCAACAAAAAGAATAGCAACATAATTATTCAAAAAAACTAAACCGCCAAAAAGAACATTGGCTCAGAAAAAAGCTGTGGACCTTAAGTGCCAAAAATTGGTTGCACTTTTTTGAAAAAAAATTTGTGATCATTGATGATTACTGGGATTATCTATTTCCAGATATTTTCAGAATTCCGGACATTTTTCTCAACTTTTAGTTTTTCCGGATATCCAAAACATTTTCCATATATACAAGTTTAGGTATATATTTTTGTAATATATTTGTTATTTAAGCTGTTTTACTCATCACTCATACAAAAGTTAAGAAAAGTTAGAAAAAAAAATTAGAAAAAACTCAGCCAAATGCAAAATTAAGAGGAATATAAAGGAAAAAATATTCCGGATTTTTTCCAAATATTTTACCCAAAGAATTTTCCAAATTTTCAAAATATGACCTATGATGATCTATTTGATTACTTGTATTTACCTTTAACCATTAATGGACTATCTGCCAACGCACAGTTTTATACTTCTGATTCGGACCAAGCAGTAAATAAGAATGTATACATTTCCAAATGTCTGGTTAATTTAAAGAAGTTTATCAATGAGGCTCACAAAAATGACAAAATTGTGTTCTGGCCTGATCTAGCTTCCACACATTCATCAAACAAAGTTCAAGATTACCTAAAATGCAAAAATATTGAATGTGCTGAAAAACAAAAACCTTGATAATGTCCCCAAATTGTGCCCGATAAAGGATTTTTGGACTAAAATTAAAAGAATGGTGTATGCAGGTAATTGGCAAGCTGGAAGTTTCTTCCAACTAAAAAATTGAATTAAATGTTGTATGAAGAAAAATCAAGAGACTGCATACATTGGCTTAGGGTGAGTAGGTTCACTAGAGTTGACCGTGTTCTGAGTCTGTTTAGGGTTTTTTTATTCATTAAATATTTTTATTACTTTAAATATCCAACTTGAATGTAATGAAAATTTTTCATTATTTTTTTATAATGAATAAATAAAATTAAGTACATATAAGCGTGTTAATTGAATAAAAATATAAGATTTAGTTGTTATCAGTATTTAGCATTATACTTAAATATATTTAGTATTGTATTATTTAATATTGTAAATATGTTTATATTAAATGGAAAAAATAGAGAATAAACTTTATTTTTCATGTGTATACATATATTCTGCATAAATTAAAATAAAACGAATGAAATTTATAGTTTTATATTCATATTATATTTTATTATTATATTATAGATTTATATTTATATTTTATTTAACATTTAGTTAATCAATTAAAAAAATAAAATTAGGAGATCCAAATGATAAAATTTGTTACCAATTTTTTTAATTATTTCATTGCTTTATTTAGATGAATAAAAAAGGAGATGTAACTATTTTATATGGACCATATTTGTCTTGTGGCACTGTTGATTATAGGCTTGATCGGTTACAAGGCCTAATTACTTTATTAAAAAAAGGAAACTATGAAATTACTCTAGAAAAAACATTAGAACGAAATTTGGTTCAACTTATCGTCCATGATGAAGTTGTGTACACTTGCAAGATACAGGATCTTGTGTTTGGTGGAGATGGAAAATTAGACAAGAAATGTTATGAAGCTATTGATTGCATTTCTAGATGTTTTCTTTAAAGTTTTTTGCTTTTAAAATATTTATGAGTTTAATATTATTGTTATGATGTTAATAAATTCTTATCAGTTACTAATTGTTTATCATTATGTTTACAATTTTTCATATTTTTATATTTTAGTGGATGTTATTTATTATTAGTTATGTAATGATAATAATCATGGTAATGATGGAGATAGTCATCATCATCATCATCATCATCATCATCATCATCATCATCATCATCATCATCATCATCATCATCATCATCATCATCATCATCATCATCATCATCATCATCATCATCATCATCATCATCATCATCATCATCATCATCATCATCATCATAGTCATCATCAACTGTAAACCCCACCCCTGTTTTTTTATTAAAGTCCCCATTAAAATATAGTCCAAAATTAACATAAGTCAGAATTTTTAATTCTTATAATCTTTTTATCATTGGTGTCTTCCAAAATATATCTTTTAGCAAAATATTATCTAACAACTAAAAAAGAAAACTAAAAGGAATTTTTTTTAAATAGCTAACTAATCTATACTTTACAGGAAAAAAAATTTACAATTCAAAAATTTACCTACCTTTAGAACTCAGGCTTGTTGAAGTGTACATCACAAAATAGCAGATGACAGTCTTAATTCATTCCTTGTAGTAGCTGACTGTCTTAACTAAGAAATGGAAACAAAATGATTTAGAAAATATATAAAAAATAAATTATAATTTAGAACTATAAAAATGAGCATTACCTGTTGTCAGGCTTCTTTAATAATAAGCCTTTATGAGCTTCTTGCTTAAAGAATCTTCTTTCTTGTTTACAAATGTTATTCTTCTTTTATTGTCTATTTATTGGCAAATAATTTGCCTTTTTCCTCATTTTTATCTATTATCTGACCATTTTCCTTCATTTTACTTCACATATTAACATTGCTAGGTTATATATTTTTTGGTTTTGTTTTTTTATAATTTATCTTATTTATAATTTTTATAGTTTTTAAATATTTATAGTTTTTTTATAATTTATTTATAGGTAAGCTTTTTTATTTTGAAATTGATTTAAAAAAAAGTTTAATTTAAGTTTGTTGATAATAGTTAGAAAAATACATGAAGTTGAGAACTTTAATCTTCAAAATAATATTATAAATATATATCTTTTTATTTTAGCATTTTTAATCATGCTAGTTATAGTAGTAGCAGTGATAGTATTTTTATGGGAATGGATTTCTATAGTATTAAAACCTTTCATCGTTTGGATTCTGAATCGTTTTTCACCATGTTTTAAAATGCAAAATGATATAAATGTAGAGTTGCTTTTGTTACGAAAAGAGCAAGGAACAATTAGTATTCATAATGAGTTTGCAAAACATGCTCGCTTGCAAAGAAAGATAAATCTTCTTACTGATAAACTTGATGAAATCAAAAGGAGTCAATCTTCGAATGTTTTTGAGTATTATTGGATTTCAAAAATATTAATAAGCACTTTTTTTTCATTTTTAACAGTTTACCTCGTTTACAAATATTACAGTGTGCCAGTTGTAATTCTACCCAGCAATTGGTTCCCTTATATAGGTTATATTATTTCTTATCCTTGCAATATAGAAGGAGCTGTTAGTTTACCATTTTGGTTATTGGTTTGTAGGCAAGTGTCAAAAGCGGTGTTTAATTGAACACAAGTAGCAACATGTTTAATCGAATTAACATAATTGACATAATTTATGTAATTATTCTATTAAACAAGTAATTATGTTATTATTCTATTAAATAAATATTATAAAATTATTTTATTAAACAAGTTTTACATTATGTATTGTATGCAATGGACATAGTGTGTTGAGTTAAACCTTAAAAGCCAACAGTTTTCGATTAACTTGAATTTGCAACAATATTATTTGCTTATTTTTACGTTTAAATAAAGAGTATTTTTCATAGAATATGAATTATATTTAAACCTTGAATTATTTTTTTGTTCCCTGTTGCATAAAACTATAAATTTGAAGGTGTTTAAAAGTGTTATATATCTAAAGGAGGTTTTGGTTCATAACCTATAATGATTTAGCTCCCCTTTGTTATAATAGATTCTTTTTTTTAACTTTTTTTTAACTAAGTTTTTCTTTTCTTTTTATTGGTTTTTGATTATGAATTCGGATTTGAGTTTTTATAAATATGAAAACCTTTATTAAATCTGTTATATTTTTAAATTTTATCTGGTCTTCATTTTGAGCTTTCCTGTTTAGAGAGATTTTAAGTTTTAAAACTAATTCTCATTCAAGTTATTTTTATTCAAGTTATTATTTTTGAATAATTTTGATCTGGTTAATTAGTTTTTGAGATTTTATTGACAATTTATTTTATTATCAAATATTTGAAGAAATGAATTTGAAACATGATTTATTAACTGTGGACCAGGTTTTTGTGTCAAATATCTGTGTCAAAATACAATTCAAATCAACATTGAATTTAAAATTTTCTTTTTTTTTATTGTTTCTTTAAATTTTTATAATTTTTAATTTACTTATATTATATTTAATGTTTTCTTTTTTTTTTTTATTTATATTTTTGTTGGCAGAATAAAATGCAAAATTCAGAGGTAATACTTAAAAAAAAGCATTTGTTTTAGAATCAGTTCATTGTTGTTTTTACCGCCCCATTTTTAGTAAGTTTTGCACATACCTGTTTTAATGTATTCTACTCAACTGCACATACCCAGTTTTAATGTATTCTACTCTCCCCCCAACAACTTTGTACTCAACTTTCCTTGTAAGAATCCCTTAAATCTGCATTTTCTTATTTTCTAATAAACTGTCTTTAATTATTGTTTACAAATGAATTTCTATGCTCACGTGCTTTGTGTAAATAATTATAAAGTTTTTTTATTTATTTATGTATTTCAAAACTTTATAGATGTTAATATAAAAAATGTCATGTACTCTTCAACACATCAGTTCCATACATGATGTAAACAGAATAGTGCGATTACTTAAAGATCCTAATGTTGAAGAAGAAGAATGCATTGATAAAGGTAAGAAATAACAAAAAAAAAATTATTTTATTTTTTTGTATTATCTTCCTAGTGCAGGCCCATTAGTTTGAACATTTTTTACCAATATATGCAAATTAATAGCACCTATTTCTGGTCTTATTAAATAACATCAATAACAAAGTACAAAAGTGGACATACTTACATTTAATAAACTAATAATAAATCAGATAATGTAGTAATATATGTTACTCAATAAAGTATATAATACTCAAAAACAGTTTTATTGAGTTTGTAAAACTGAAGCACATTTTACTCTAGTTTTTATGATTATATTTAAATTAAAATTGAAGTTAGAAGGTTCAGGGGGTGTAGGTATATGGTAAGTGTCAAAACATTGCAATGCTATTGCTAATGAATGTAAAATCCTAAAGGATTGGAAAGAAAGTTGAATGGTAAAGATTTATAAAGGAGGTAAAGATGCACTTAAAAATTGCTTGACCAAATAATTAAGATCTTAAAAAATTATTGCCAGATAAAGTTATTGCAATAAAGGTTGATAATGTCCATATTTTAAAAGTCCAAGGCTCAATATTGGTGAATGATGGCATGAACTTCTTAGTTAAGTGTTTTTCTGCAGTGCTTTCTTATAAGACTACAAGGACTTCTTGAGCACCTTACCAACCACCAAAAAAAATAAATAAATGTTATTATTGCCATGTAAGAATTTCCACTGGTTCAAATTTCTTTAATATTTTAAAACTTATTTTCTAGTGAATTTATTTTCTAATAACTTATTTTCTAGTGAATAAATTTTGCATGAATAAATTTTTATTTAATTTATATTTACTTTAAATTTTTGTTTAATTTAACTTGTAAAAAATTTCTATTTACTTATAATATGAAAGGGTTTCAAAGTGATTTCAAGTATGCTGATCAATGGGAAAATGGCTGGGAGAGCTCTAGAGATGAAGTTAGTATTTTAAAAAGTTTATATATATGTTTTTTTCTTTCATTTTTCTATAGCAGACACATTAATTTTTCGTCAATATCTGTGAAATAATAACACCTCTTAACTACTAAGGTTATAGAAAATTTAAGTAAATATTAACAACACAATATTTCTCAAGAGAGATATAAATTCATAATAAGTTATGATTTATAAATTCTAATTATTTATAATAATTTTATAACTTATAACTAGAATTATTAATTATAACTATATATTATCTAAGTTAATACATAAATATAATTAATAATTCTAGTTATAAGTTATAAAATTATTTGCCCTCAAATTTCTACCATCTAGGCATTCTTCATTTTTGTTTAGATTATTTATAAAGATGGCTAGTTTGTACTTGTGGGCAAGTTCAAATTTTAGATTTTTCAATCAAGCAAACTTTCTTTGTCTTTATTTGTACCAAAAAAGTTTTTTTTGTTGTTGTTTGAGATAATTCCCAAGTTTTTCAAAACACTTAAGTTCCTCACTATACTAGGGCTCAGCCTACTTTAGAGTGGATTAAATAGCATTATATTTCACTATAGTTTAGTTCAATATACTCTTGGATAAATATTGAAATTGCTGGAGCAAATTGAGCTATTTTTGGTTATTAAGTTTTAAGAAATTATTTTGGATTGTCTATATTTGGTACTCCCAATAAAGATGATGAATATAGCTTTAAAAAAAATGACATCAACAGTTAATGAATGTAGTTATGTGAGTTTCTATATGGTTTGTGTATGCCATATAAAAATAAGTTATATGTAAGTAGTAAGTTAAAGCAAACATTTCATATCGACTGTATTATTAAATGGATGTCTATGGATATAAATGCATAGTATCATTTATACAAAATATATATGTTTTTAATGTTAGCTAGTAAAGCTTTATAAACTCTATATTTCATATAAAGTTTACTTAGCTGGATTAATTAATAATTAGTATATCACTCTTTATATTATATTGGAATCTTTACTAGAAATAAAAAAATTCAGTTTCATTTTTATAATTTAAAAGCACTTATTTATTAATTAATACCAACAAAAAATTTTATGACAAAATATTAATTTATTTTTAATACGTAAATAACTTTTCAAGTAGAAAAAAATTATTTAGAAAAAAAACAACAAAATAAAGGTACTTTTTTAAATAAATCTGTATGTGAAATAAACTTGAAAATAGCAAGCTCATGTATATAAGATCTGTCTATGCTTGCGTTTTCAGAGTTAAATACTATGACTATGGATAAATTAAACTAAAATCTAAAGAGTGTATGAACACAAAAACTCATTCTGTGTTTGTTGGTACAAACACAAAAACTCATTCCAACACGAAAATAAAGCAAACTCAACAGAACTTTCCGAATTTATGTGGGAAATTGAAATAAATGGGATAAACAAACACTATAATAATATGAAAAATTGTTAATAAATTGCAACTGTTTAAACCAGGAGGAAAATTATGCAACCTATGTTTAACTGAAAAGTGCCACATAATAATGTCAAAATTAAATATATTTTGATATTTTGTTGAGACATTTCCGTTAAATGATTAGGTCTGTGAATTATGAAAAGAATAAAAAATTAAAATGATAAATTTTGCGTATAAAATATTTTTAATATAAAATATAAATGTTTGTAGCGAAAAAACCCAGGCCGAAGATTCTTTTTTTTTTAATTTTTTTTTCTTAAAATCACAATCGCTTGTCCAAATTTGAATAAGATTTTGGATAAATATGTTTTTTAGGTGAAATGATCATCAAAGTTTAATAATATGATCTGTTCTGATCGTTTATTGACAATTTTTCTTAACTATATGCTCTTTCTTGGTCGGAATTAGAAATATTGTATTTTGACAACTATATATAGTTAATGTACATCAGAACCGATTAGAACTTGGATCTATAGTGGATTAAGGCACTTTTTTAAAAGATATTACCCAAATTCATGTTAACGCTGATGAACGAAAGTGATCTAAAGACTCCAAAAATGGTGTTCTTTAGATTCACTATTAGGGATAGTAAAAAGGTTTTGAAAATTGTATTTAAAAAAAAAGAAAAGTTTCTTTAAGTATTAAAAAAATCTAAAGCAAAAAAAATTATAACATCTAAAGCTCTTGTTTGGACATAATACGCTGACAAAATCATTCTAATTCCAAATAAAAGAATTCAAATAATTTGTAAATTGCCTTAACTACACCGAGTACATAGTATTTTATTGATTAATTTTGTTGTTGTTAAGATTGCTTGTGACAACTGATGCTTGTGTTAAGTATGAAACTCAGTCATGTTTGTTTACTTACCACGTGTTATTATTTAATTTTATCTAATATAATTTGTTCTAATCAGTATTGAGCACTCTATACCGGTATATAAAAATAGAGATATACCCCTTCAGTACTAGGGTTTCTAAACACTGTTTAACAGTAACAGAAAAACAGCTGTTTTTTTACGAAAAAACAAAAACGGAACAGTCTTTTTAATTAAAGTTAAAGCGACAAAAATTAAAAACTGGAACTTTTTTTATGCATTCGCATAAGGATTAAATTCTATTTCAATATAATAATGAGTTTCAACTGCATAAAGTTTCATTCAAACCTGAAAATGTTCAAATTTTTTTATTCGAACACTTTCAGATAAAAGTTTAATTGTTTAAGTTTTGAAAAATAACAATTGCTAAGAGAAAAGTCTCTTTATTAACAATATAACAACACGTTTATTAAAAGCAATTTGAATGGTAATTTATTTTGATTTATTTTTTGATAACAATTTAATAAATAGTTTAAAATATAGGATAATAAGTAACTTTAATAAATAACTTTAGTTCAGTAGTTATCATTTTTTATAAAAAAACTAAGCACACAGACAAGTATTAAGGAGTTTCCTATTTTAATAGTTCTTTTTTACTAATCTAGTACTAAAAGTTTCTTAAAGGTTTCTTAAGAGTTTCTTTAGAGTTATAAATAGGGCTTCTAGCACCAGTTTCTTATTTACATTGATTTAAAAAGAAATGCATAGTTACTAGTTATGAATTAGTTTTTAATGGTGGGTAAAATGGCTACTTAATATCCTTACTTTCTATTCATATTATTCATATGTCAGTCTGGATATACGCAACAAAACGGAAAAATCCAAATACAAAAGAGTTGGAAGGACAGTGTCAGTGTTGCAAAAAAATAATAAAATGCTCAGGAAATTCTACAACTAACTTAAAAATCACTTAAAAAGTCATGGACTTTGTTTAGATAAGGCAACAGAATCAATCATACTAACAGATCAGAGAGCAAGAGAAAAGAGACAAAAAACTATTGGTGACTTCTTTACGCAAAAGAAGCTTCAAAATATTGTTTCTGATTTGGCATATCAGTTAAGCTACGGAATTATGGATGGCATATCAGTTAAGCTATAACCAGAAATAAATACACTTGCCAGTCAATAGCTCGAGATGGATTTAAACTCCCCGCTGACGAAAGTGATGTAATGAAACTTTTGCACAAAGATTTTGATCAAAAGCAAAAAAAAAAGATTGACACCATAAAATTTAAAGTAACCAATAAAGTGAAGTTTAGCATAGGAACGGCAAAAATCCCGGAAATTCTCAATCCCGGGATTTCGGGATTACAAATTTGTCCCCGGGAAATCCCGGGATTGAATGAAAAACTTACAATCATAGAAGATAAAGCCTGCGAAGAACTTTTAATTATCAAACACTATTATATGATTAATTTAACTGATGAAGTAAAGTAATTTAAACTATAAATAACACCTTTAAACGATAACACAAAATAACAATGTTTAAAATTAATATAAGTATACATTAATATATAAGAGTTATAATTCGTTTTGAAAGCTCTACCTTGAAAAACTCAAAGCGTCCATCATTTCATCGTTTAATCGTGTTCGATTTTTAGAGCATAAAAACCCAGCGGCTGAGAATGCTCGTTCAGACTCTACACTTGTTGGTCGTATAGATAGAATATAGTTATACACTTTTTGAAGGTGATCACCTCTTGTGCCACCACTTTCAAATAAAAACATTTCTTTTTCAATCTTAGAAGTTATACTTTCTACCCTTATAGGTGTTGTTCGTATAGCTATCAATCCTTTTTCCATAACTTCGTTTAATTGTTAACTAATTATTTTGACTTTCTTATCACCTTCGTCGCTTCTTAAAACCTGGTTTAGCTGAACATCACAACTGCTGTCTGCTGCTGATGCTATATCTGCGGGATAAAAACGCTTTATCATGCTTACTATAATCTTTTTATTTTGATTACTTGTATTTGGTACAAAAACATCTGTGATTTTCGTTGATGTAACCTGGCCATTATGAAGATAATAAACTAAGCTACTTAATGGTGTTCTCCTCTCTTTAATTCGGTGACTCAAAGCAGCATACAGTTTATTCTTGATTTCAGATTTTTGTTGTTTTATTTTGGTCAACATAAACTCTAATGCAATGTCAGCTGTAATTAAAGTTGCGTCTCGTCGACAAAGTGCTTCCACAGTGGCTTTAACAGGAGTCAAAAGTGCTACTAAATCAGATACAATTTTATATTCATTTTCGTCCATCTTAATTGAATCGTCAATTTTAGAATCCAATTCTAAATCTAGAAATGCCTTTTTAACACAATATTTTAATTTGTCAAATCTTTCAAGCATAAGCAATAAGCTGCTCCATCGGGTTTTACAATCCATAATCAAATGGATGACCTTTCCAAACTCAATTTTTACGTACTTTTGTAAATAATTTTCATTTTTGGTTGGGGACCTTTTAAAGATTTTTACAATTTTCCTGACCTTTGTTATAACAGGTCCAAAAACTTGGTGTTTAATAGTAACCTCAGAGGTTTCATTAAACAAAAATGAATTATTTGAATCTTGAATACAATCTTCCTCTTCAGAAGCATAGTCATTAATACAATCATTATCTTTTTCTTCATCACTGTGGTTCTCTAAACTTGCAAAGGTAGTGTGCTCATCATCTAAAATTTCATCGATTTCCAAGTAATTGGGGTCATTTTTATAAAGAACTGATATTACTGCCAGCTGTAGAGCGTGGGCAAAGCATAGTTGTTGATCACTTTCTATAATTTTTCCAAGTTTCTTCATGACGCTTGCACCATCCGTGGTAATACCAATGATATCGTCCTCAAGTTTTTTTTTAAATTGTTGAGTCTTTCGTTTAGAAGTGAAACACACTTTTCTGCTGGCATAGATCCTAAAATGCGAATCAAACCTAAATTCCAATAACTTTTCAACTCATGTACGTTCACATTCATGTATCTGCAGTTTCCAAAAGAAGTCCACTCATCAAGCGTTAAGGAAAACTTGAAGCCTCTTCATATTTGATCAATTATTTCCTTTATAACTAGTTTTTTAACCTGTTCATAGTAGCCTAACACCATTTTTCGAATAGTGTTTCGTGATTTTGGGACATTTTTAAAGCCTCGTGCAACTAACCCAGCTCGTATATCAGAAGAGTTGCAAATTGTATTAAATGATATACCATCTTTTGCTGCCATACGGGCAAATACTTCAGGTAGGCATTCATCTTTTTTCGATGTTGTTGGAAAATAACTTGTGATTTTCGGTTTTTTATTTTTCGGTTCTAATAATTCTTTTAAAGTTGAAGGTGTCGTGGATAAACTTGATTCCTGCAATGTTAATTTAATTTTATGTATGGAAAGTAAATGGGTATGAAGACCTTTTGTTGAACCACCAGCAATTTTTAATATTTTTTTGCATGTAATTACTTTGCATAAGGTTGTTTCATCTGCTCCTTTTAAAAAATGTTTCCATATGAGATTTGTGCTGTTGAATTCAGCATAGTTAGTCATGATATTAGGCTAATTTCTATCTTATTGAAAAAAAAAAGTTATATTTTAAGCTATTTATTGACTAATTATCTTTATTCATAATTCAAAATGAACTCATGTGAAAACAATTATACTTCGAATTAATAAATAAAGTTTATTTAATATACCTTCCGTATTTGATAACTTTTAATGTTAAAGAACTTGTGACAATCACGCCAACGTTAAGAATTTAAAAAATAAAAGGAAAACATTGCATGGAGAATAAGCAGCTCAACAAATTTATAGCGAAAATTTAGACATTTTAAATAAATAAATTAAGTTTAATCAATTTTTGATTTTATTTATTGTTTATTACAGTCCCGAAATCCCGGGAAATTTTAGAGACTAATCCCGGGATTTCGGGATCATGAATTTGTCTGTAATCCCGGGATTTCGGGATCCCGGGATCCCGAGATTGCCATCCCTAGTTTAGCATGGCTGTCGATGGGGTTACTACTTTAAGAGGACGAAGATATTTTGGAGTTAATACTTATGATAAAACTGACAATATCACTTATAAAACAGAATTAATTCGAATTTTGGGTTCATGCAGTGCGCTTGGTTTGGTTAAAATAATGAAACAACATCTTAATGTGTTTGGAATATTGATGGAAAAAGATTTGGTTGCATCTACTCAGGATGGAGCATCTGTAAACAAGAAGTATATTCGAAATTTAGATGTTATTGGTCATTTTTGTCTTAATCATGGTATACATCTTGGAGTATGTGACATGCTTTATACAAAAAAACATGATATTGAAAGTTGAAGCGACCCATGTGATGACGGTAACAATGAAAATGATTCTTTTGACGAAGGCACCAAGTTTAGTTTTATAAATGATGATTGCAAAGATTATATTGACTACAATAATTTACTTAAGAACTCACACAAACTGATACAATACATCAAACTGTCAAGTGTTTGAAATCAAATTTTTCAAACTGAATGAGAAACTGAATGTGTTGCTGAAAAAAAATGAATCACCAATAGTGTCTTCTGGACAGGATAATTTCAGATGATTAAAAGCTGAATTTACTCTTTTTAAGAATATAGGCTAGCGTACAGAAAACATACAAAAGCTTTATGATCCATTATTAATAATTAAGCCCACATCTGCAGATGTTGAAAGAGTATTCTCTGTGTGTGCCAACTTTTGTTCAAAAACAAGATCACAACTTTCAGATAAGTCATTATCAGCTCTTATATTTTTGAAATACTATTATAAAATGTAAAGTTTATGTAAGGATATATATTATTGAAAAAAATTTTACTCTTGCCTGCTTAATACAAGGAGGATAAGTGGGGGTAATAAAGGTAGGGGGGCAGCAAACTTCAAAAACAGCAAAACAACTGTTAGCAGCTGTTTTTTAAAAAACACTGTTTTTTAGAAACCCTATTCAGTACATACATCTATCGAGGATTAGGGTTTAAGCAGGCTGTAAGAGATTGTATGACTGAGAAAGTGACTGTATATAGATGCTCAATTTTAAATGAATGTCTGCATATACTTTCTAAAACTAGGTTGATTCAAATGTTTCAAGGCAAAATAAGAATTCAAAATCTTGGCTCCAAGATAGTTGTGTGTCAATATCTCCTTCAGAAGAACTTTTAGTCGTTTCTAAAGATAATAAATGTGTTTTTCTAACAAGTAAGTTTTTTTTATGATTGTTTTTTTTTGTTTAAATTTTTTTAATTCTGATTTGTTTTTTCCCATAATACTTGACTATCTATATTTCTTAATTGCCTTTAATGTTCGATTATCCATACTTCTATAATGTTCAATTATCCATATTTACTAATTGTTCATAAGGCTTGTTTGTCTATTATTTTCAGTACTTTATTGTTCATGTTACTTGATTGTTAAAAATACAAATTCGCTCGAAGTTAAGAGTTACTAAGAAAGCATGGAAGACTGTTAAAGAGCAAGAAAGTAATTAGTAGTTGCAAAACACAGCGAGCAAAGATAATTCTAAAGCGCTGATGTTTTCAAACTAAAGTAGTCATTTGACTTAACAGAAGGAAGATTAATAATATATTGAATTTTTTTAACTGAAACAAGATATTATAGCTTGTTTGAGCAGCAACAATGGTTTATGTAGAAAAGAGGAGGCAGCATTTTGAAAATAAGACAGGTTTAGTTTAAAAAAACAATATGCATACCTTTTTGGTAACACCTGTTGTTAACCATATTTGTAGTATTTAATTATGCAACAAATATTGATAAATTATAATTAGGTTACGTTTTAAGAAGCAAATTTAATTATTGCATCACAATGAGTTAAAATATTTTAGACAGAATTTTTTTAGGAAGGCTATACTGTTTGAGCTAGTTGCTTATTATTCATTATATTATTTTCGGTAGCATTATATTTTTCTATTATTTCTGGTAGTATTCTATTATTCTATAACTTTTGGTAGCATTCTGTTGTTTTTTATTAACTGCTTTAAAACTGTTATACTTTAACCTGGTGAATATTGTTTCACATTTTGCTGTGGTTTGTATTTTTGCTTTCTTAAAATAATTGTTTTATTATCTCTCATCATCTGTGTTAACACAATGTCTACATAGACATGAGATCATCTGTAAAAACAAAAGGTCGGTGGTTTTTATGTCATTTCTTCAATACATGTTATCTCATCTTCTGTTTTCTTTAGTGTTATTCATTTTTGATGGATTTTTTTATTTAACTAGTGTCATAGTGCAAATAAATGCTCATTAATAAAAAATTGATATTTATTACAAAACCCTCTCCAAGAGCAATCTGAAATTAATATTTATTACAAAACCCTCTCCAAGAGCAATCTGAAATTAATATTTATTACAAAACCCTCTCCAAGAGCAATCTGAAATTAATATTTATTACAAAACCCTCTCCAAGAGCAATCTAAAATTAATATTTATTACAAAACCCTCTCCAAGAGCAATCTGAAATTAATATTTATTACAAAACCCTCTCCAAGAGCAATCTGAAATTAATATTTATTACAAAACCCTCTCCAAGAGCAATCTGAAATTAATATTTATTACAAAACCCTCTCCAAGAGCAATCTGAAATTAATATTTATTACAAAACCCTCTCCAAGAGCAATCTGAAATTAATAATTATTACAAAACCCTCTCCAAGAGCAATCTGAAATTAATATTTATTACAAAACCCTCTCCAAGAGCAATCTGAAATTAGTCATCAGATAAAATTAGCAATATGATTAAAAAAATGCTGATAAATATTTTTTGATATTTATTGAAATAAAATTTAAATGTTCTTTTTTTTTTGTTAGTAAAAAATGATAAAATAATATTAATAATAATGTCTCTAATGTTAATAATGTCTTGATTATCTCAGTTCCAAAAATTTTTCATTGATATTATTAGAAAGATGGGAAGCAAAGAATGATACAAACTTTTATGATTTGTTATGGAGCGGAAATCTTTCAACAAAAGAGGAGTATATATACTTTTTTGAATTTATTTTTCTAAAATTTACTATTCTTGTTTTATTATTTTATTAATGGTTATTTTTGATAACACATAAAAATAAAAGATAACTTATATTTCTACTAATTTTATTACTAAAGATTGACAAAATCTCACTAAAGTTATCTCCACAAGGCGGAGGGGGTCACCATAGTCAAAGAGACTACTTTTTACATTTTTATTATTATTTTTTTAATTGTGGTTAAAACCCCCTCTCTTAACTCTTCATCTCCCAAACACTTTGTGTCTTGATGAAAAAAAATTTTTTATGCAAATCAAATAAATTTTTGGTAATTTTTAATTATGTTTTGTATAACACCAAACTTTTAATGCTTTTTTTTTTTTTTTTCACCTTCCCAAGGCTGAGAAGGCCATTACAGATAAGGAGGCTACTTGTGGTTATAACCCTCTCTCAACTCTATAACTCTGAAACACCAACCTTGACGAACAAGGCTGCTGCGCAGAGAAACAAATTGAGCACAGTACTACCAGGGACGTGGTGGGAATTGAGCTTATTAAAAATTAATTAACTCATTAAAATAAAAACATCATGTTGATGTTTATATCTTTGTTATGGATGATGGAGTTTTTGCTTTAAACTTATGCTTATAATGTTGGTATTTAAAATTTAGATAATATTGAAGACATTAGCTATATAATTATAATATAATAATAACACAGGTCTACAAAAAAAAACTTTTATTCTGTTGCATGAGATATTTAAACTGATTTTTATGTATTTTTAAACGCTGAATCCAAGTATAAGCTTTTTTTTTTTTTTTTGGCAAGCTCTAGTTTTTTTGCAATAACCAATTTATTAAGTTTTTAAAAGTTATGATTTTCATAGGTATTTTTATTCAATAGTTAGTTAAGTGACCATGTCATTGTTTTTATTGGATCAATTATATAATATGATGGCTTCTTCAAATCGAGCTAAGTGCAAGCATAATCCTAACTTATTCTGTTATATCTCTGGTTGATATACATTTGTTTGACAAAGACGAAACATTACTAATTTTGTAAAACTAGCATATAAATCGCATTTTGATATTTAACTTGGCGACCAAGATAAAAAGTGGGCCCCACATACTGTGTGCCATATTTGTGAAGAAAGTCTTCAAGATTAGATAAAAGAAAAAAGAAAGAATTTTCCTTTTGAAGTCCCTACGGTTTAGAGAGAACCTCTAAATCACATTGATGACTGCCATTTTTGTCTTGTTGATACTACTGATATTGACAAAATAAAGAGGCAAAAAATAGCTTATCCCAACATTCTTTCTTCTATTAGACCAATTCAACATTCTAACAAGATTCTACTTCCAGTTTTTTAAGGTTTATTTTTGTCAGAAGATGAACAAAGCATTTCTGCTTCAGAATTTTTACTAGATTTGGAAGACTTATCATCTAATGCTAAATAATTCAATTTTCCTCAGTGTTTCAGTCAAATAGAACTGAATGACTTAGTTCGTGATTTAGGATTTTCTAAGCAAGTAGCAGAAGTATTAGCGTCATGTTTAAAGGAAAAAAACCTACTCGATAGCTTTGCAAAAGTTTCTTACTATAGAACTAGAGATGAAACCTTTGTTAACTTTTTTTCAGAAGTCAATTTATTTGTTTACTGTCATGATATTTCAGGTCTTCTATTATAGTTGGGTATTTCTGTATATAATCCAACAGAGTGGAGACTTTTTATCGATAGCTCAAAGCGAAGCCTTAAATGCGTCATATTACACAATGGAAATATTTTTGGTTCTGTTCCAATTGGTCATTCTGTTTATTCGCAAGAAACTTACGATGACATTAAAATGGTGCTTAACTTGATTAAATATCACAAACACAACTACATTATTTGTGTAGATCTAAAAATGATTTACTTCTTGGTCAGCAGAAAGGTTTTACAAAGTTTCCATGTTATCTCTGTATGTGGGACACTCGAGCAAGAAATCAACACTGGATACAAAAAGAATGGCCTGTTTGCAAGACTCTCACAGTGGGCATGCACAATATTGTAAACAAACCCATTGTTAGTCGGAATAAAATAGTTTTTCGACCATCTTAAACTTGGATTCATGAAACAGTTAGTTGAAGCACTGAAAACTGATAGTGATTGTTTTCAGTATACAGTTAAATCATTACCAGGTTTGTTAATAGAGAAAAAAAAGGCAGGAGTTTTTAATGGGCCACAAATTCGTTTTAGGTTCTTATAAAAGATAAAAAATTCATTAAAACAATAAATATCTAAGAGAAAACGGGTTGATTGTCATTTGTGGTTGATGTAAAAAACTTTCTTGGAAATAAAAAAGCAGAAAACTTTACAGATTTAGTTGATAAAATGTTGAAAGCTTTTTGTGATCTTAGATGCAAAACGAGTATAAAACTCTATTATATAAATAGTCACCTTGACCAGTTTTCTGAAAATCTTGGAGATGTGAGTGATGAGCAAGGAAAGCAGTTCCATCAAGATTTTAAGATAATTGAAGATCATTACCAAGGAGGTTGGGACATACAAATGATGGCAGACTACTGCCATCATTTGTATGTCCCAACCGACTCAGGAAAAGTTCCACCTTTTTTTCTCTTTTATTCATTTAAAAATATTTTTCTTTTAAAATCGGTAGGTACAGCCAAGATCAAGATAACCCTATTTATTGTTTTTTTAATAATATTAATCTATACAATGTTTATACAATCCAGTTTATATGCCATGGTTTGTATTTTTTCAAGCAGAAATTTAATTTTTAATTATTGATTAATTTGTTTTGCTTTAAAATTAATAAAAATAATTATTCTCATTATTATTGCAAAAAATAAATATCTTTTAAAGTAATGTATCCCCCCCCCCCTCCTCCAAAAAAAAACAGTTTTTTTTCTTGAGAACTCCCCTCCTCCTTCCTCATTGCTGAAAAAAAAGCATTATTTCCAATTAAACTCTGGGTTCGTCACTGATGGGTGAGCAAAAACATCCAAATTACAGGATATTCTAACTTCCAGTCTGTTATTCAATTTAAAAAGTCCAAAAATATACATTTCTGATCTGGAAAAAGCAGACCGGATGATTTTTTTCTATAAATTCAGATCCAGATTTAGATCAAGAAGTATCAATAAATTGGATATCCAGATCTAATTCTGTTTTCCAAACTTATTAAAAAAATAAGAACTTTTTAGGTAATGTGGCAAAATGTGCAGCTGTGGCGTAGTGTTTAGAGTTTCAAGGTTTCATGCCGGCTCTAGCCCAATAAGTCACATTGGTAATGAATAGCGGCTTAACTTAAATTGATATATTAGTTCATAAATAACATAGATTAAGTTTAAAATAGTTATTTAATTTTTTTTTCTGTTTGATTTTTTTAATTACATTTTTATTATAGGTTTTATTTTGTTATTATTTATTTTATTAATAATAATATCATGATTTTATATAATTAAATATTTTTATTATAATTTCCTTTAAAATATATATATATATATACAATATTTAGTTACAAATAAATACAATATCTAGGTATTTAAATATTTATCTTTGTTATATTTATAGATTCTATAAGATAAAAACATTAGCTCTCTGAAATGCTAAAACAAAGACAAATGTTTTTTATACACCCAGGTGGTTAGATACTTAGATATTATTCTTGTATAATTAGTTTTAGATAAATCCGGATATGCAATAAAACCGGAATAGAATTTTAACTATCAGAAAACCTGGTATTGGATTTAGACTTCAACAAACAGGACCGGATATCCAATTTTGCTCACCCCTAAGTATAAGTGCAAACTGATATAAGTGCAAACTGGCATAAGTGCGCCACAAGAATTTGAAAGTATTGGCATAAATACGTATATGGAATAAGTGCAAAAAAGAATTTGAAAATATTAGAATAAGTGCGCGTTGGCATAAGTATAAACTATCATTGGTGTGAAGCAGTTGCAAAAACTGGTATAAGTGCATTGAATAAATTTGCAATCCAATGTGAATCCTTATGCTGATTTTTACTTATGACATTTGCAAATTTTTTTGACGCACTTAACACTTTAGCCAGTTTTTACAACTGTATCCCACTAATGCCAGTTCGCACTTATGGCAATTCACACTTATGGCAATATTTGCAAACTCTTTCACACACTTATGCCAGATTTTACAATTAATTTGTGCCAGTTTGCACTTGTGCCAATTTGCATTTATATTCAATGTTTGCAAATTCTTTCAGTGCACTTATGGCAGTTGGCACTTATGCCAGTTTTTGCAACTGTTTTGCACTTGTGTTGTTTGGCACTTATGCAAGTTTGCTTATATGTCAATTTTCACTTTTGCCAGTTTGCAGTTATGCAGATCTGCTGTTATAAAATTTGCACTTAATCAGTCGCCCCATCTGAACTGTTTAAAGTAGTCCTAGCAATTAAAGCAAAGAAATATGCGAGACATTTAAAAACAGAAAAAGATCAGATGTTGGTAAGAAAATTTAAAAACATCTATAAATCACCAATAAAAATTTAATTTTGTAGTCAACATTTTATTTAAATGTTGAATTAAGATTGTAATCATAAAAAAATTAAGTATCTTTATAGCTATAATATGTGGCTATGTTATGTGACTGTAAATATGTAGCTATGATGTTGCTGTAAATATGTAGCTATTCGCATGTTGTACTGATATTGTTTGGTACAAAGTTACAATATAGAGCAATGTAAGCTTATGACGTGTTATCTCTATGTTACAATGTTTTAAATTTATACATTTCCTTTGATTATAAAAAAAGTCAATGTAGTGGCACTCCTTGTTCTATTATTTCTCTCATGTTCTACATATTTAGTCAGTTGATATATGTACTGAAACCCTCAGCAGTTGGCTATTTCAGTATGTTGTCTGACTGCTTATCTAAACACGCAATATAAGCTATAAATATATATTTATCAATCTATCTATATGTATATGTGTGTGTATATTTTAAATTGATAATAATAATAATAATAATAAACAGGTGTGTGTTTGTGTAATCTATGTATTTATGATAAATATAAAACATAAGTTTTATCACTTGATATTTTATTTAAATATATATATAATATATATATAATATATAATATAATAATATTATATATAATATTCTATATAATATATAAATTATATAATATATAAATTTATAGTATTATAATTTCATTATTATTAACATTTTTATTAGTGATTCTATTACATGTATTGCATGTGTTCCTATGGCATCACAGCAAAGGTTTGTGGTTTTTTTATACTTCAGGAAAAACAGTGTTAGTTGCTAGATTATTTTTTTATTATTTAGTTGTAATATTTTTTAAATATTTTGTTTTATTATTTTATAATATTAAGTTTTTTTGTTCATTAGATCATCTGAAGGTAGTCCTGATTGGACTTGCATAATTGCTGGTTTTTCATCTGGATATATTCGCATATATATGACGGTATATATATTTTTTAAAACACTCTTTTCCGTTTTTGTTACATTTTGCAGAACACCAAAGTAGCATATTTTATTGTGGACAATTCAGAACAAAATATTTACTCAGTTTTGTTTATAAAATATTTAAACAATAAATAAATTTTAGGTAGTAAAAACCAAGACTGAACTATGAACAAAAATTAAACATAAATATAGAACTTAAACATAAATATAGTTTGAATACTATATATATATATATATATATATATATATATATATATATATATATATATATATATATATATATATTTTTTTTTTTTTTTTTTTTTTTTTTTTTTTTTTTGCATAAATTGCCAAAACTAAATTTTCTGAGCCAAACTGTCTTGTTTTAAAACATGTTTTCTTTAATAATTTAATTATTTTTTTTTTACTAGAATGGAAGTCAACTTTTATGTCAGTTTCTTCATGATGCTCCAGTTATTTCTATAAAGTTGAAGACAAAACAACATTTTTTACCACAAGGAACAAATGAGGTTTGTAATCAATAGTTATTATATCATTTGATATATATTTTATAGTTCATGCCATTTTATTTAATTATATATGCATAACATTTTACCATACATATAGGTAATACCAAACAATAGTTCATATCAAACCAAACAAGAAACCGTCTGTTGTCAAATTATGAGTTTTGTTATTTCGTGGTCTTCCCATGAATATATAATTTGAATTTTTTTTTTATCAAGATTGATGAACTGTTGATCATGTATGCTCAAGCTATAGTCACTATTGATGGTTTTAGTTTGTATCAATCTTTAAGAGCTTGTAGAAACCAATTAGCAAGAGGTATTTAAAAAGTGGATTTTCATGTTTTTTAAATAAAAAATAAATTTTTTTTTTCGTTTTTTGTATGGTTTTAAAGAAATTTTGCTTTTTAATTTAAATATATTTTATTTTTTTTTATTTTATTTAACCTCCCCAAAACTACCCACGTCAATATTTTTTGTTTTGTTCTTCCATAATCATCAATTCAAATCTTCTATGACAATTAATTCAACTTAAACATAGGATTAAAGCTTGAAAAAAATAAAACTGGATATCAGTAGCAGTATCAAAGTAGCTCTACAAAATTTCCAATAACTCAACTAATTGAACTTTCAAATTTGAATAAATATTTCAGGGTCTCAAATAATTTTTAACTTTTAAAGTTGATCATTTCTTGATATGGACTTGGATTTTTTAATGAAGCAATTGGTTTGTAAGTTTGTTTGTAAATTTGCTTATCAATTTGTTTGGCAATTTGTTGGTCAATTTGTTTGTCAATTTGTTTTTCAATTTGTTTTTAGTATATTTAAAAAAACATAATAACACCGAAAGGTTTTTACTGTTTCAAAACATAATAAACACTGAATAGTTTCAAAAGTTTTGAAGGATAAAAGTTTTCACTGAATTTTTGTAGGTAAAAGGTTTTTACTGAATTTTTGTAGGTTAAAAGTTTTTACTGAATTTTTGTAGGTTAAAGGTTTTTACTGAAATTTTGTAGGTTAAAGGTTTTTACTGAATTTTTGTAGATTAAAGGTTTTTACTGAAATTTTGTAGGTTAAAGGTTTTTACTGAATTTTTGTAGGTTAAAGGTTTTTACTGAATTTTTGTAGGTTAAAGGTTTTCACTGAACATATTTGCAAAACAGGATTTTAATTTAACTCCTACGGTTTGGCAAATTTTTATGATTTTTACCAAGTCTCTATTATTGTTTTTGACTTTTAAAGTTTGTAATTTAAGTTTATTAACTTAACAGACAGCAATTTTCTTATAAATTATGCTATAATCATATTATTATAATCATATTCTAATAATATTATTAGATGCTATAATCAGCATTTTGAAATTTTTTGCTATGAGTTTTATATCTACATCTGTTATATATTTCAAATAAAGAAAATTTGATGCATAAAAAATTAAAAGTGATAATTTTTTATGTAAGTTGCAATTTCTACTTATGATAATACAAAGTTATTACAATGCAAATATGTAAGGTATTTATTTTTTTTATATATATTATATTTTTTCTCTGTAATGTTTCCTGCAATGTGATGTATTTTGTTTTTCTCTGTGAATTGACAAACTGTAACCACCCATTATGTTTTCCACTTTTTCTAATATTTCTTAACTTTTAAGTCCTATGAAACCATTCCCACTGCTTTTAACTTACATTACCCAAGTATTTTTTAGGAAAAAGTCGCTGGTTGTGCTAGAAGTGAAGTTGACTCATCAATTAACCAACCAGTTTTAAATGTGTCTGTCATATTGGCTACAACAATTTATAGTTGCCCATAAACATTGTGATAACTTTAAGTGATATCCAAGTCTTTTTTTTCTTCTGAACCCATTGTGAAACTTTCCACACAAATATTTAAACAATCATTATCTTTAGTCAAAACTATGATTAGTGGTGGTAGATATATTTCTTTTTGGAGTCTACTGTGCTACGTAAAATGTTTTTTTTTTCCACCATCACATTTTTATACTGCATTATTGTTGATTGAACTAATCTTGATTTTTTGCTTTGCTGTCCAACTCTCTTGTAAAACATAGAAACTTTTTAAATCCTTTTGTTGACCAATGAGCATAAAAACAACTTTTAAATCTCCACATGGTAAGAAATTATGAGATAATTAGTTTTCTTTGAAATAATGTTAAGACTTTTGTAAGTTTTTTTTATTTGGGTTGAACAAGCAATAATATGTGAGAATTTTTATTATGTAAGAGAATAACTTTTAGGCTAATTTTTTATAAGTCTTTAATCTCCCTTTTTATGCTTAATGCTAAAGTCATTCATCAAACTGTCAATACCATGGCAGTACACCGAACCCTCTTCCTGTTTGAAATAATAAGCAAATTTTTGTTCTCTTATTCTATAGATAAGGTAAGTAGATTCCATTTAATGTTTTCCTTTACATTGATTTGTTTTTAATTTTTATTTTGTTTTTTACATTTGAATTACCTTGTTCATATAGATTTTTGTGTATAGATTTTATTTTTGTATATCAGCCCTATGATGCTTTAAATAAATCTTTATTTTGCTGAGAAAAATGTAGCTTTGATAGACTATTAGGTAGTCAATGTAGTAGTCAAATGCACCCATGGTAACATCAAACAAATCACTCGATTTTTTTATCCAAACTTGGTCATTGGTAAATAATAAACAGCTGCATGCCAAATATTCGATCAATTATTAATTCACACAACCAACAAATTTTGAGCAACAAACTCACCGCTAATGATATAAATTGCAACTGCATTAAGAAAACCACATGTCCGCTAAATAACCAATGTCTATCAAAAAATATTGTATATAAAGCCATTTTAGCATCACCTAATCCCAGTCTTACGGAAAAATCTTACATCGGTATTAGTGTAAACGCATTCAAGCTCAGGTTTGCAAACCATCTTAAATCATTTAATGCAACCAGGTATAGGAATGATGCAGAACTTTCCAAGGAAATCTGGAAACGTAAAGACACAGGTAACACGCCTATAATTAAGTGGAACATAATTAAAAGATGCCAATCTTATAACCCATCTACAAAAAAGTGTAACTTTTGCTCAATGAAAAATATTTTATTATAACTTTTGATAGTCGATTACTACTTACCAAAAAAAGTTAATTGGTTTCTGCTTGTAGGTATAGGAAAAAATTTTTACTAACATTGATTCCGGCGATTAGCAAATATCGGATCATGTATACTTGATGTCAGATGATGTTGCAATGCTAAACTTTTATTTTATATTTGAATAATATGGCTGATGATTGCCGAACGGCATGAAACTTTAAATTCCATTATAAAGTTGTATTTTTTCATTTAAATTATTTTAATATAATTTGATCTATTTTTTAAAAAAAAGATATGGATCACTCTTAAACAGACGAGAGTTGTATTTCCAGCAGTATTCAACATTTATCAATAAAAATATATATATATATATATATATATATATATATATATATATATATATATATATATATATATGTATATATATATATATGCGGTAGTGGTGTAGTGGTAAAGCGCTTGCTTCATAAGTGAGAGGTTCCGAGTTCGATCCCCACCACATCCCTGGTAGTACCGCGCTCAACTAAATTCTCCGCGCAGCAGCCTTGTTCGTCAAGGTTCGTTGAGAGAGGGTTATAAACCACTATTAAGTAGCCTCCTCATCTGTAGTGGCCTTCTCGGCCTTGAGGAGGTGAATAACAAAAAAGTATATATATGTATATATATATATATATATATATATATATATATATATATATATATATATATATATATATATATATATATATATATATATATATGTATATATATATATATATATATATATATATGGGCAATTCTGCGAGAGTGGATGTCATTACATGTGACAAAAAAATTTAAATGATTTAAGATGGTTTGCAAACCTGAGCTTAAATGCGTTTTCACTAATACCGATGTAAGATTTTTCCGTAAGACTGGGATTAGGTGACACTCTTTAAGCTATTAAAAATGAGCCAAGAATGAAAATGACTTGAAACTTTCCAGAAATGTGAAATACTATCATATAATTTAGGATCTAAAAGTAACAGCATTAAAGTCTTCAACTTTTTTTCAAAAATTAATTCTATGTAGCGCAACGGTCGTAATGCTTACTTTTTTACCACTTCTAAACAAAACAACTTTGTCTGACTTGATGCAGCGAACAGCATGGTAAAAACAAAAATAATTTGGTGTGTGTATTCAACACATTGATATTATTATATGTTGAGTTTCGTAGTTTTTACTTGAAGTTTTGCATTTTTATGGGTTTTTTTGTTGAGATGGTTGTAATGAAAAATCCAATGCTTTAAAACAACAAATAAAACAGCGCAACATGAAATTATCAAAGTTCTTAATTATGGATATAGAATATGATTTTTAATGCTACTCAACAGCATATAAGCGTCAACAGGACTGTAAATAAGCGTCAACAGGACTGTATATAAGCGTCAACAGGACTGTATATAAGCGTCAAAACTTGTTTATACAACTGTTATAACTTTAAAATCATGCTATAGTATGATAAAATGAAATTTTAAATAATTTTTTTGCTTAAAAGTATTTTTAAATAGTAAAAAAAAAGACTTATGAGTTTAGTATGTGTTTTCATGACTTTTTTGCTTTTTTTTTTTTTTTATTCTTTCTGGCGAAAATGCTCATATTTTTGTGTACATTAGTTCGTAATTATTACTTTTTGAACACAATATTTCTCATATTTAAATGTTATCTTACAATATTCTCATTTGGAGGAGTTTAAAATAGCGTAAGTTGCAGTTATAGTGGAATGAGCAAGTTATAATGTAATAAGCAAGTAACCTATTTAATACTATTACGACAGTGGTTCCCAACCTTTTCTGACCCATTCCCCAAATTCTATAGCATAAAATTTTCATGGGCCCCTTTGCTTTTAAAAATTATTACAAGGTGAAAATTTTCACCTTGTAACAATTTTTTCACCTTGAAATGTAAATATTATTCATCAGGATAATATTTTATTAAAGGTATTTTTTATTAGATTGTCTAGTGACAGCCTATTCAAAAATATGCCAGTCTATCAATGACACAAAAGTATTTTATCTTCGTTAATATATGATACAAAAGCAGGTCAATGGAAATCTGTCACTGTTTACCAGCAATTAATATTTGAAAATGTGGCTTAGTTTTTGATAGAGCACATCTAATATCTGCATTGATATCGAGTCTATTTTTTGTTTAATTTTAAGAGAATAGCATAGCTGAACTTGGCTTCACACAAATGTGATGTTGAAAAAGGAATAATGGCTTAAAGTGCAATTGATGAACACAATGGATATGAATCCCTCATTTTCAACCATAAGTTATCTAATGGTGTTATTTTGAAGTGATCCTTAGCCGTGGTATCATTCTTTAATTTTAAATTCTTCTTGCGTTTTCTCTTTCATATTTTTCACATCTCAAGAAAATGGTAATATAATAATTTCACTGCTAAAAAGGTTCTCATCTAGAAAATAGTTACTCAGCTCATTAATCAAATTATCTAGGTGACAAAATATTTCTGTCTATAATTTTGGGAAGTAGGTTATTTCCAGTTACGCTATTTAAATTTTGAAACATGATCAAATTTCCAATGTTAATTCTAGTCTTATACAGTTTGAGCTTTTCAATAAACGCCTACAGTATTTTCGAGTGTGTAATGACATTAGCATTTTTACCACAATTTGACCCACAATGTCCACATAATATGCCGTTGTTATTTCAAAATTATCAAATTTAAAATTTTCTACCAGTCCACTTTTCATTTGATATAAAAATTAGTTCACTTCACTTCTAAGCTTGAAAAATCTTTCCAAAAATTTCCAGCAGATAGCCCTCACACTGAAGTATAAACAATAACTTATTGTGTTTAGCATCTAGGTCAGAGCAAAGTTTTGTAAATAGTTGATTGTTAAGAGCAGAAGATATAAGATATTTTATATGACCAATTTGACTAATTGATTAAATACAGCTTTCAAACTACCTGGTAAAGTTTTGGTTTCCAAAGCCTGTCTATGAATAAATTACTAAACACCAACAACATTTGGAGCAAGCTCTTTCACTCTAGTCTACAATCCAGACTTACAACTCATCATGACAGAAGCTCCATCAGTAGTAATTCCAAACAAATATTTCCATTGTAATTGTTTGTCATTGAAAAACTGTTTAAAAATTTACATAATATTATATTATATAATATCATAATATATTGTTGTTTCAAGAGTAGAAGAGAACAAAAATTCTTCCTCGAACTTGTTATTGTGAATATACCTACAAAATACAGTTAATTGTATTTGTACAATTGCGAATATACCTACAAAATTCAGTGAATTGAACTTACATCAGAGGACTCATCCAATTGAATAAAAAAATATGGTGATTCTTTAGTTTCAAGTTTTTTTAGTTTTGTGGTCAGCTTTAATTATATTTCCTTAAGTTTAATGCTTAAATTATTTTTTAAGAAAAAAGTTTCCTTAAGCTAAAGTAAAATAGTTTTTTTTTAATTTAAATTTTTTTATGATTTAATTTTAGGTTTAATGTTCGCAATAAAATGTTTCTACTTTTGAAACTATTTTCAAGAAACAAAAAATTATCTAATAAAATTGTTTTTGATTTAAATAAAACTTTCTTCCTCACTTGCACTAAATTTTATATTGTTACTGTAGTTAGATATATGTTTAACTTTCAGGAATGATCCTTGCTATACCTGTATTAGTAACTGTATACTGTATATATATACATACACACACACACACACACATATATATATATATATCAGGCCTTGTTACGAGATTTCGCTGCGTAGCGAAAACGCGTAGCGCATTTCTAAGTAACTCAACTCAGCAAATATATTTTGCATCGTTAGAAGTTATATTGCGTCACTAGCGTCTTTTCAAGTACCGCATTGTAATTAAAGTTATTTTATTAACGCGTTAAAAATCATACAAACAGTTTGTTTTTTTCTCACTATAACAAAAGTTACAAATAAAGTCTAAGTTCTTATTAAAAAAATCATTTTTATTATTTTTTTCAAATATGAACTAAATTTTGTTTTGAAAAAAATATTTTTTTCATGAAACGTAAAATATTTGTTTATTTTCTTATGATTCTATATTTGGTTTTTGGTTATTTTATTAACTGTTAATACATTTTTTCTTATTTAATTTGTGAACTCTTTTTAATAATGTTTTTAAACAATAAAGTTTTTTTTTGTTATTTATCAGTTACCGATAACATATTCGTGATCATAATTTATTTTCATAAATTAAATGAACGTCATTAAAACTTTACGTTATTGAATTAACAATAAACAAAATATCTTATTAATAAAATATTCACATCAAAATAAATCGTGCATTTTTTAAACTTATTATGACTAAAAATAATTTTTATATTTAAAAGGAATTTATATATTTAATTCCTTAAGATAAAACTTAAAACACTTTTTTTTTTTAACTAATTTTTAATAACAAAAAAAAAAAATAATGAAACAAACTGTTTCTTTAACAAAAAAATCTATTATTTTACAATTGCGGTTAAATGCTTTTACTTACGACTTAATTTCTTCTGAATAAACGTCACGTTAACGGTAATCAAAAGATAATTTAAATATTCTAAAAGATATAAGTTTTTGCGTAGCGCAAAACTGCTGAACGCGTAGGCAAATCGCCTTTTCGCAAGCAAAATGCGAGCTGCGTAGCGCTTCTTAACAAGGCCTGATATATATATATATATATATATATATATATATATATATATATATATATATATATATATATATATATATATATATATACATATATATATAGTATATAAAACGTCAGGACATGACTGCTGCCTTGTAGGATACGCTTTTTTAGACAAAGGCTTGGAGAAGCTAACTCCGACTTAAAACTCCGACTTTAGTTGAGTAAAGGCGAGAGATGTTGTCTCGATAAAAATACTTATTTTGGGCAGATGTTAAACACAACTGGTTACTGTCTTGTAAAAGGCCTCCTAGGCAAAGACTTAAAGGTAAACAAATTCTATCTGTTGACCAGTCTTGCACCCCTTCTTCGTCTATTAGGCTGGTGCAGAGGTATCTATAATACATTGTTTCCAGTTTAGGATGTTGAATGCTAAATCTTCTTGACTTGATACATGGGTTTTGCTTGTGTTTTTGTGACTAGGCAACTCATTCTATTATCTCCTAATGAGCGTACAGCTCTAAAAGTTAATTTATGGTTTTGAGGCCGGCTTTTAGTCAGGTTTCCCGAACTCTGTGGTAGTTCTCATATAGGTTGATTCCATTAACAGCTGTAAAATATCAGAGTACTAACAGTGCATGGGTGGTGTCCCTGTTTATACTTTTTGTGTGCATTATCCAGGCCACATTTATAGCCCTTTGTTATGGCTTAGGGTTTAATAATAGTAATACGGTAATTGCTTGGGCTAATCAATAGTGTACCGAGTATTATCTATGCTTTGAGTCAAGTTCTTTAACAAATTTAAAAATGACTAAAGTACCAATAACTATGAAACACATAAAACCATTGTCATTACCAAGTTCTCTAGACCTATCATTCACTAATATTCGTGGTCTTCGAAGTAACTTTTCTTCTGTTGAGTCTTATCTCTTGCAAAGTTCACCAGACCTACTTGCTCTTTGTGAGACTAATTTGAGTTCAGATGTCTCATCTTGTGATCTTAGTGGTAATGGTTATCTTCCTTTAATTCGTAAAGACTCCAATAGTCACATGCTTGGCCTGGGCATTTACATTTGTAAGAATTCACCCATTTGTTGTGAAACTAGGTTTGAATCCACAGACTATTCTTTCATGTGCTTTCGTTTAGCACCATTTCACTCTATTGCCTTTCTCTTTGTTCTATATTGCTCTCCTTCATCTCAAGACTGCACTCTTTTTGATGTTATTTCTGATCATATTGACCAAGCCCTCTCTCTTTATCCATCAGCCAAAATTGCTGTTATTGGTATTTTTAATGTTCATCACACTGAATAACTTGGCTCTAGTGCCAGTGACTCTGCAGGCGTAAAGGCCCACAACTTTTGGCTTTCTCAATCTCAAACTCAAATAGTCAACTTTCCAACTCGTTTTTGAGATAACCCCAATCATTTACCTTCATACTCGACTTATGTCTTGTTTCTGATACTAGTCAGTGCTCAGTTTCTACACATTCACCCTTAGATGCGTCTGATCACGGTTTGATCTCTCTAAAACTATTATCTCATTCTTCTTCATCATCAGAATCCCCTATCATTGTACCTCTTACAACTGCCTTAAAGCTGATTGGGACTCTTTTAGTGATTTTCTTTGTGATGGCCCTTGGGTAGAAATCTTTTGTCTTCCTGCTGACAAATTTGCTTCTTACATAACTTCATGGATTCAGGCTGGCATAAAATCTTTTATTCTCTCTCGACAATTCCAAATCGAGCCTGTTTACTATTGCTAGAAACCATTATAAATAGGTTTTGCCTAACACCAAATCACGCTATATCCAGGTCATGAAATCTCGTATTTCACCTCAAAAATTAGGGTCTCGTGACACCTGGAGAATCTTTAACAGTATTGATAATAAGGGCAAATCTGTTATTCACCTCACCTAATGACAAAGCTGAATAATTTGCTAAGAACTTTTTATCAATATCATCTCTTGATTCCACTAGTTGAGTTCTACTGATATTGCTGACAAACAGGTTGACCCATTGCCTGACATTTGTATTACTCCAGCTTCAGTATCTAAAGTGATTTCCTGCTTAAACTCTTCTAGAGCTAGTGGTCTGGACAACATACCTGTTATAGTCTTGCAGAACAGGCCTCTCTGCAAGACTACAACATACCTGTTGTAGTCTTGCAGAACAAGTCTCTGCAAGACTACCTGTTGTAGTCTTGCAGAGGCTTGTTGTCCTCGATGGACAGCACTCTTCTTCATATCCTGTAACTTCAGGGGTTCCTTAAGGTTCTATCTTTGGCCCTATACTCTTTTTAATTAGAATTAATCATCTTCCAGATATTCTCACACCTAAGGTTGCATTGTTCGCTGATAATGCTACCATTTATTCTTGTCTTGATAAGAAGCCAACATTCTCTGATTGCTTGGAGGGGGCATTTGAGCTTGAAAAGGATCTCACTTCTGCTACAGCATGAGGCTCACAGTGGTTGGTTAACTATAATTCAGATAAAACCCAAATTTTTTTCCGCCAATTGTTTCCGCAATAATTTAAATCTTTCTATATTTATGAACAGTGATGTACTCGACAAGTTATCATCTTCTAGGAATAACTCTTTCTCTCATATTCAAGATATATATATATATATATATATATATATATATATATATATATATATATATATATATATATATATATATATATATATATATATATATGTATATATATATATATGTATACATATATATATATATATATATATATATATATATATATATATATATATATATATATATATGTATATATATATATATATGTATACATATATATATATATATATATATATATATATATAAATATATATATATATATATATATATATATATATATATATATATATATATATATATATATATTTAAACATTTAAAAAAAATTTAAATATATTTGAATATATTTGATTTAGCAAAAGCAAGCAAGTTTAATGAATCAGTTGATTCTCCACCTCTTGCATATCGCAAATGGCGTGTGGCAGATGTTAATAAAATAACAGATATTGCGAATTGTGGTAAATATTACTTATCAAAATAATACATAATAATTAAAAAACAAACTATTATTCAACATCGCAACTATTATTCTGTTTTAATTGCTTTTATTAACTTAGTAATTAAAAATTATTTTGATATATAATGCTACATAGTACAAATGTGATGTTTTTGTATCAAAGTTGATCTTGCATAGTTTTTGCATAGTCTTTTTTTTTGTTTTTTATAAAATTTATCTTCCTATTGCTCCAAGGCCATTATCATCTTGGAGGCTACTTATTTTTTTTTTAATTTTATTTGAAAAATAGTTCGAGCTAAAACTTACAAAACAGCAATATTAAAGGAGTTATCAAATTTTTTTTTATATTTACACCATAATTATGCTTTTGCCCAATTTTGGAATTATATCTTTTGGTTTTTTTGGCATGTTGAATATAAACATTTTTTATAGTTTCATCCATTTCTCTTTATGAAAATTTTCAGATAAAGATTTGAAGATGATTAAAAAGTATTTAGTAGGCAGTGAATTAAAAAATTAATTTTGAATCTGAGGGGTGAATAAATTTTGTTTTTACTCTAATAGCTGTAACATGTTACAAGTATCAAGTAAGTAGTGATTTTGACTAATTAAGTCAAAGTAACAAGTAAGTACAAGTAAGTAGTGATTTAAGTACAAGTATCTATGATTTTGACTGATTAAGTCATGAATGATGAGAAAGTTCTATTTTTTGTTTGCACTCTAATTTTATTTGACATAATGTCAACAATTTTGATTTTTTATCTCTCTGAGCAATGTTATTGTGTTTTTTGTTTTTTTTCATTCATTTTTATGTTCATGAATTTCACCTCTCTTATTTTTTTCTCCAAGAACTCCTTAGGAAGTTAGGAAGTTCATGCTACTTTCTTTACCATTTTTGCAAAAGATTGCCAGAGTTTGCATAGAACCCTGGGCCTCATGGGCTGCTCATGGAAGTTCTTTGGATGAATCAAAAACTTTTGACAGCATTATCTTCAACAGCAGTTTTTGTGACAGTTACTTTTAGTATTAAAATTTTTTATAGTAACTGTTTGTAACACCTTTGTCAGTAACCATTTCTATTATTTTTTGTAAAACTTGAAGTTCTTTTTTAATTTTTTTTCAATGATTATTTTTGCTTTGAGAGAGACTATATTGCATATATTTTTGAGAGAGAATGTATATTGTGTATATTTTTGAGAGAGACTGTATATAATTTATTATATACAATAAGTTGAATTCAATAAAAAGGCAGTGTATAAATATTTTTAAACTAAAAAAATAAATATAAAAAATGATCAAATAATGGTGATATCAGTCAAATTATTTTGCAAATGTTCTTATGTTCTTATTTTTATGTTGTTGCTGTCATCTTGGTTGAGAACATCTTCCCTTCTTGCCAGTTCTTATTAAATTTTTACTTTATTGATTTTAAGTGTTTCCCTTATATTCTATTTATTATTTCCAATTATTATTAATGTTTGATATTCTAGAATAACTGCTAAGGTATCTGAATTTAGTCAATCATATATCCCAAGTTTTGCTCGTTTTTAATAGTTAAATGGCTCCTAAACTCCATTTTTGATTTTTGCTGGTGTTAAACACTTCTTAAAATAACTTTCTTTTTGGTTTTGCTAATATTAGCTTTTCCGCATAAACATTTTAGTCAATAAACACCAGGATTTGAGTTTAGAAGTAGTTTTGTTACTGCAGAGTCATGTTATTCAAATTAGGACCTGATGTAAATATGACTCTGATGTTTTGTTTTCTAAATTCTTTTTAGAGTTATGGATCAGTAATAGGCATCCAAAGTAGTTTAATGAAATGTTGTTTATCTAATTGATGAGATATATTATTTTTATTATCCCAAAGAATTAATTATGATTCCAAATATTCTTATATTGACATTATTAATACCATTAAACTCTTAAGACAAAATAAATCAACACAGTCAGAGACTCTTCGTCAAAACAGTTCTTAAATTTTCACCACTTTGTTATAAGTGAAATTAAAAGATAATTTAATAACAACCCTTTTCTTTATGCAACTTAAAAAAACATTCACATGTTAGGATATATCCATTACGCAACTTAAAAAACATTTACATATAAGAATATCAGATATATATTTTTTTTATTTAATAAAAGGAACAGGTTTTGCTTTATTATTCAAAAATGAAACAAAGGTAAGTTTTATAAATAAATAAAAAGTAGCATAATTATTGATTAGGACCCAACACCTACATTCATTTTTATATTTTAAAAGCTATTATGCATATTAAGAAAAGTAGGTAAATTAGACACTGTTATGTATTTTAAAATGTATTTGTCAGGTTGCGTTCCTAGAATTGTGGGAATGGTCAAGACTCACAAACCAGAAAAACAACAGAAAAAACTACCCAAAGATCTTTTTTTCACAATTAACACACCAACTTTTGGAACACCAGCTTATGGAATATCAGAGTAACTGGTTTAAATTATTCAACCGATGTTAAATAAAAATTTAACAAGACAATCAATCAATTCAAGTAGTTTTGTTAATGATGGTAAAGAATAAAAGATTCTAACAAGATTCAAGTTTCCTGTTATTGCTAACATATTGAACAAGGATGTTGATGCTTTAAAAACTCAAACTAAATTAACTCTTGTGGACCAACTTATTGCACTCTCATTAAGAAAATGTTTCTACACTAAAATAAAATCCGAATTTTACCTAATTCAAATCTGATTGGTTTGTTGCTGATGGTAGTTGTGGCAGAGGCATTTTTTCAGAATATTGAAAATTAATCTTATTCATTCCAACCAACAACTTACAAAAGGTGTGTGGAACATACACACACTTTTTGTAAGTTGTTGGTTGGAATGAATGAGGTTCAAGCATAGGTTCAAAACTGGGTGTATGATCCACACACCTTTTGTAAGTTTTGAACCTATGCTTGCTTTGATTCAAAATAAAAACCAGAAATGTTAACTAACACTTTCAATAAGCAAAATCCTTCAATAAATTATACTGTTTGAACTTGAAAACCAATAAAAACTACCTAATTTTTTAGATATTTGTATTACAAATACAATATATGAATTTTATGAGTTGTAAATACAAGTGAATGTTATGTACAAGTTATGATTTGTAATGCTCAAGTAAAACAGACTTTTAAAAATTTTATATATATATTTATATATACATATATATATATATATATATATATATATATATATATATATATATATATATATATATATATATATATATATATATATATATATATATATATATATAAAAGTAAGATAAAAAAATCAACTTTTTTACGGTACTTAAAGTTTAATGCCGTTTGCCATATCTATATATGATATGGCTGATATACGTATACGTATTTGTATATATATATTTGTATGTATATATATATATATACATATATATGTGTATGTATGTATATATATATTTGTATATACGTATTTGTATATATATATTTGTATGTATATATATATATATATATATATATATATGTGTGTGTATATATATATATATATATATGTATATATATATATCAGAAATGTATTTGGAATCCTTTTAAAAAAAAAATTTAATTATTCAAAATATTTACAACTTAAATAACACTTTCTTTCTTACTTGCACTATGTTCTAAATCTGATATTGTTACTACAGCTAGATCAATGTTTAATTTTCAGGAATGATCTTCGCTATGTCACTTTTTATTACAGATGTCGCTGCAATTAAATTTTATAATTATTGAGCAGTAAAATTCTTTTAAGTTTTTCAAATTTCTATTTTTAATTTCAAATTTCAATTGCAAAATTATTTGAACAAGAGAATTTTAGAAGACTGAAATTCTTTTGTTCAAATAGATTTCTTTTTTAAAAAAATTCCTCAAAACAACCTGCATATTTATAGAAAATCTTAAATCTTGATATCACTTTAAATAAAATGAGTTTTCTTGTTATAATAATTTTTAGTTAGAAGGTTATTGTGTGTTAACAACATATAAGATATAAATAGAAACATTTGTATGGCAAACTTTTGTGAGTATTTGAGTATTTTAAGTTTAACAGTTGAGTAACTTAATTGTAGTAACTTAACTGGTTGTTTTGATTTAGTTTATAGGTAAATTTACTGTGATCTACTTTATACATAAATCAAACTAAATTTAACTTTAAAATATTATTGTCTTCCATGCAGAGATTTAAAGTAATTTAAATTCAAAAACGAAAATTTCTTCATAAGAGAGCAAATGGTCATAATTAAAACATAAAATTAGAGAAAGATAAAAAACTTAGACTAAAACATTCTATTCTTTTAAGAGTGGACGAAAAAAAGCTAAATAAAAAAGAAAAATAACAAAAAATGTATTAAAAAAACAACACATTTACGTTTATAAAAAACATGTAACATTTACGCAGGCTTGATTGATGCGATTGATTTTGAAATATTCAATATCATTGACACAATACATTTTAACATAAATTGTGTATTTTTTCTGAGAAATTTTAAAGCTAATGGAAACACACAAAAAATGCCTCTGAAATATCTGAAAACGTTTTTTTGATTCACCCTAAAGTCAAAGTTTGGCATTAAATCAAATTATATTAAATTATATTTATTTATGCAATAAATTATTGAATTAAATTATATTTATTTATGCAATAAATTATTGTAATAAATGAATATAATGTTACATATATTAACATAATTTAGGCTTTATCTTATTAAATTATTTTTGTTTAAACTTAATTTAAAAGAAATTTTTTAAATTTTCTTGTTTTATTTAGGAACTTTTACACCATGTTTTTTTGATCGACTTATGGTAGCTTGTAATGTTGGTTTCAATGAAACTATTCGTGGTTCTGCACCAGCTTTCACTCATTTTGTTGCAACAGGAGAAAATAAATTTCTGAATGTTTATCATGTGCTAGAGGTGACTTTTTTAGTGGTGTGACTGTTTGCTATGTTTGTTTTATTTTATTTTTTAATTTATCTGTGCTCAAAAATCTTATTCAGTAAGTATGTATACTTTTGTGTATGTTTATTTTTTTGCTTTTTTTTATAAATTTTTCTATAGATTTTAGTTTTTTTAAAAGTAACTCTAAAAGTAAAAATTATTAATCCTAATTAATATTAAAATAATAATTATAAAATATATATTAAAACCTAATTAATTAGTTATTAAGCTTTATAATTAAATGTATTTAGTGACTTAGATAATTAATAATTAGATGTATTAGTAATTAGATAATTAAGTCTTCTTTGAAAAAAAGGATTGTATGATCAAATTTTTAATTTTTGTAAATATTGCTAAATAAAAAAAAAAAGATAAACTTTACTTCATAAAAAAGTAAACCAGTTAAGAAAAGAATAAATTTCCTTCAAAATGGAGTTCACCTATATTTATAAATCTTAAGTTTGCAAGTAAAAAAAATTAATCTTGCTCTGTTTTAGCTCATAAATTTTGTGAAAAGCAAAGATGGTAGCATTATAAGTATATCTAACAGTATTATGTTCATTTTATTTCAATGTGTGCCCTATTTAACACAGTTAATGTTATGTGCCCTATTGAACAATTAACATGATGTGTCCTGTTAACCTGTTAAAATTATGTGTCCTGTTGAACTGATATTATTGTGTGTCTTGTTTATAAAAATCCTAGTAAAATTTTGATGAATAATATAGTAAAAACATTTATTAAAGTTAAGATAAAGTGAACAAATAAAATTAAGCTGAAATTATTTTCAATATTAAAAACTAAACAAAACATAAAGTAGTATAATAAAACGCTAGTTAACACAAAATAAACTCAGGGTTATAAAATCTAAAAAAAAGATTAATTGACATTAAAAAGTTATATTCTTGAGGTTAAAAAGTTATATACTTAGGAATAAAAAGTTATATACTTAGGAATAAAAAGTTATATACTTAGGAATAAAAAGTTATATGCTTGGTATCAGAAAGTTATATGCTTGTGATTATAAAGTTATATGCTTAGGAATAAAAAGTTATATGCTTAGGATTAGAAAGTTATATGCTTGGGATTAGAAAGTTATATGCTTGGATTAGAAAGCTATATACATGGGATAGAAATTATATGCTTGGCATATCAGTAAATGTTAATCAAAAAAGTATGCTTCTTTGATTTGAAAAGAACATTACAACATTATCTAATACCGGCTGCATAGATTTAAAGAAGATAAATAGTTAAGTTGATGTTAAGTCTGAGTTTACAGTTAAAAAGATGAAAAAGATCATTTTGAAGTTGACTTTTTTATACGAATTTAAAGATCATTTTTTGATTTATTAAAATAATTTAGTTTAAAGTAATCAATAATTGAAAAAAAGAATAATTAAAAAAGCTTTATAAAAGTTATATAAAGTTTTGTATTCTTATTTTAAAAATAAGTCTACTTATAAAAAGTATAGAAATACTGCATTCAACTTGTTTCTCAATGTAGCGGCTTTATCAGTCAAGATTGCATAGTTAAAAGTTTGATGGAAGGAGGTTTGACCATGATGGTAATTTGTTTGATCATGGATGGCAATTTTTCTAGTAGTAGTATTACTAGAAAAATGCTCAATAAGTTAATCTTATTCAGCAAAGCAGATTAACGTCACGAAAAGTTGTAAAGTTAGCTTCAGCTCCGAAAAATTTTCTTTTTTTAAATTTTTACTAATACATAACCATGGGCAAGCTTTCAATGATTTAATTGCTACTTTTTATTATATGGCTAACTGTCTGGACCGTACCATTTACTGATTACTGTACCATATACTGATTTTTTATATAGTTAATATTTTTTTATACAGATTTTAAAAAATGGCAGAAAATAAATCTTAGTTTTGAGTTAACCTACTTATAACTCATGTTGATACTTAAACTTTTTAGTTTGTAAATTTCTAATAATAAACTAATGTTGGATGCTTAATGATGCTTTAGATTTTTTTCTGATTCCATCCCTCGCTTTAATTATCAATTAATTTTTAAGAAATGTAAAATAGTTTTGCACATTTTTCTTACTTCATTAAAGAAAATTGTTTATTTTCCTTTAAGTGCGCAAACTAAATGATTATGTAAAGAAATTTGTTAGGATCCAAAAATGTGACTCTAACTGTTTTTATTTTTATTTTCATGTTGTAAGAAATTTTGAGAAATTAAAAAACCTGTTTATTAGATTTAGAAATATTTTTATATAATTATAATCTATAATATTATTAATTTATTAAGATTCCCGCTTATTCGACAGATGAGGTTAGTAGAAAGTAGTTTTAGTAAAAAAATAATCATTTTAAATAAGGAGCAGCTATTACTACTAATAATAATTAATTGAATAATTAATATAAACAAAAAAAAATTTTAGAAAATTGAAACAAAATTTATTAACAATTATTAAATAATATAATGAAAAATGTATCAAAATAAACCAAAAAGTCCATTTAACAATATCACAGCAGTGGGCATTGCACGATCCCCACTCTTTTTATAAATAAAATATGAAATATAATATGAAATATTTAAAAATGCTACAATAAAGTTTCCCTCCCCCTCCTCCTCAGAAAAAAACTACCATCCCTAAACAAGTTTATTTAAATATTAACAAAATATAACAATTCTCTTTTTTTTTCTGCTATACTGCATAGATACGCCAAATGATGAACTTAAAATAAAAAGAATTAATAAAATTATAAATATAAAATAAAAAAAACATCACATATAAAAACTGGAAATGGATTTACATGTTTTTTAGTCATTAAAGCAAAGAGTTCTGAAAAATCTTAAAAATATTTTTAACAATGGACACATTGAGAAGATACGCTATGCTTTCTATCAATAACATTGACTCATTTTCATACAATTAACTTTTATTCATTTTCTATAATTAACTTTTATTCATTTTCTATAATTAACTTTCATTCTTTTTTTTCATTCTTCTATAATTAACTACTCAATGTTTTACAATTCTAGAATTTAATGCCAAAAAATAACTGTGTAATAAAATAGGTTTTAAAATTTTTTTTACAAAATATGTGGCATTTAATAGTAAAACACCCACCGCTTATAAATTAAGTACATACAATATACAAATATGTATTGTAAATACATATACAAATATCAATAATATATTATAAATGGATATTACCAATAATATATTATAGTTTGTATAATATAAAAGATTATAAATTTAAGAACATATATAATAAATTTATAAAGAGTAAATTTTTAAATCAAAAACCTTTTTTTTTTTGTTAAAAAAAAAACAAAGCTTGCTAGGCAATTTAATTTTTTAACATTTTATTTTTTTATTTTATTTTTTAACATTATTTTAATTTTTATTGTGATCTAAGAAAAAGTGTAAAAAGTATTTTAAAAAAAACATCCTCTTAAATTTTTTACACATATAAAAGCATCATAGAATTAATAAAACAATTAAAAACAAATTATAGATATAAACTAAATTAATTTTTTTTTGAAACTCAATAAAAATATATAATTGATATTTAAAAACCTCAACTGGTTTGCTGCAACTGTACAAACACTATAATATGATAGAAGTATAAAAAATTTTGCTATATTTGTTTTAAAAATATTTTAAACATTTAAACTTCTTACAATAAAATTAAAATTTTAATAAATAAAATAATTTTATTTACAATTTTTTACTGCCTGTGGAACTCTAAGTATAATTAAAGATAAAATATTGTTTTAAATCCTTTATTTTATAAGTATATATATATATATATATATATATATATATATATATATATATATATATATATATATATATATATATATATATATATATATATATATATATATATTATATATATATGTGATTATAACTAGAGTTGCAAAAAAAACACGTTTTTTCCCTTTGCCTTTTTGACTTTTAATTTTTTTGGGTCAAAAAAAGGTGTTTTTGGGTTTTTTTTGTGTTGTTTTGCTTTTTTTAACAATTTTTCAGTTTTTATTTGGCACTAGATGTATAAACACCAATTTAAAATAAATTTTTAATAAAAAATTAGCTTTAAGTTAGTTATATATCTATTCATACTGTATGGAAATGTAAATTTGTCATATTGTACTAACAATTGTGATTGTAACTCTCATTATATATAGAAATTATTCTTATCCAATAAGAAAGTTACCATTTTAATTTTGATAATATAAATATATTAGTATATAATACCATGCAAATTTAATATCAGAATCTATCGAGATTGTTTACTTATTTGAACATTTGTATATTGTATAGTAATTTAGTCTTACATTTTTTGTTTGTTATATTTGTCAAAAAAAATGTATATTGCTAGTAGGCCCTTATAAAAAATAACCCTATACTGAACTTAATTTCAAGGAAAATTAAAAATTTTGAATTATTATTATTTACAGAGTTTCCCAGACCACCTTCATCTGATGATTTGTGATTTATTTATTTATAATTTATTTTTTTATCTGGATTTTTTTTTAATTACATGATTTATTTACCTGGACATTTTCATATAGTACTATATCAGAACACTTGCAGAATTTTTTTAACATGCTTTGTTTTTCAAGTTCAATTTTTAGACATAATCTTATGGCAAAAGGAATGTTTAACTTTTTCCATTTTGTTGATTTGGTTCAGAGGCTTAAATAAATGGGAGACTAAGGGTTTTTTTCTACCCCCTGTATGGAGAGCTTAATCATAATTGATTTCCAACAAGAAGAACAAAAAGAAATCACTCAATGATTTAAAGATATCCTTTCTCTTTATATATATATATATATGTATATATATAAAGATATTATGGTGTTTTAAATCCCTTTTAGACAGAAAATCACAACTCAGTGTTTTTAATATGGTGTGGTTATCTTTTGTGTTAATCTATTTTTAGATTCTATTGCAGAAAAACTCCAAATTTTATATCAAAAATAAAAAACATGAATTTCTATAATTTTTTTGATATCTTGATATTTAAAAATATTTTTTTTAAATGGACCTATATAAAATTTCACTTCATTTGAGTACGAAGTTGATCTTTTTAATATAAATATTTTTTAGACAATGTTAGGGACCTTAAGCTTAAGCATGAACTAAATATTGGGCAATTAAACTTAAATTAGACTTAAATTATTCACAAAAGATAACCACAGCACATAAAAATAACTGAGTTCTGACTTTTATCTAAAGGGAAGGGAAGAGGGGAAAGGGTTTTATAAATATATATATATATATATATATATATATATATATATATATATATATATATATATATATATATATATATATATATATATATATATATATATATATATATATATATATATATATATATGCAAACAACTATCATAATACTGTCAACATTTCAATATTATTAAATAGCAACCCTCTCACTGAGTCCTCTTTTTACATCTTCTTGGATTATTATGTAAACAAAATATACATCGATTGCTAAATTAGCATCTCTTTATCATTATCGTCATTTTCTTACCCCTGATTCCATTCTCTACCTGTACAAATCTCTTATTTGTTTCTGTATGTATTACTGTTCTCATATTTGAACTGTTCTTCTAATGATGCAAAAATGAATTGTAAACATAGTTGTAACCACTCTATCTGCAAAGCTTGAACCTCTTTCCCATAGTCGTAAAGTTGCATCTCTTTCTCTTTTCTACAAATTCACGGTTGCTGCTCAAAGGACTTATCATCTCTTGTTCCATCAACAAAAAATCATTCTCACTTGACTTGTCATTCAGCTAAGTCTCATTCATTTACTGTATCTGTCCCTGCATGTTTTAAAAACTTTTATTTGTCTAGTTCTTTTACCCGTATTTTAACGCTTTGGAACACTCTTTCATGTTCATGTTTTCTTGATTAATTCAACCTACTACTCTTTAAGTCTTCTGTCAACCATGCTTTTAAACTCTATTCTTTTTTTTCCTAGTAACTCTTAATAGTGGTTTTTGCAGTCTTGTTGGGAGTGAATCAGAATAAATAAATAAATATATGTATAAATATATATATATATATGGGTGTGTGTGTGTGTATGTATGTATATATATATATATATATATATATATATATATATATATATATATATATTATATATATATATATATATATATATATATATATATCAATTGTCAAATGTAATTAAATATAATAAATGTAAATAAACAATGTTTATTGTGTCAATATATAACACTAAAACCAATAAAGATAAAATTGAGGAAGATAAAATTGTCTAAGAAGTTTTCATACTGGACTGCTTCAACTGTGTTAACCTTCAAACATACCAAAATAAAATTAATTTCAGAATTATTTGTCCTATTTAAATCAGAAGTTAAAATATGAACTAAGATATTGTCATTAAAGTTAAGTTTAGTTACATAAATAATGAATTTTTAAATATTTCCCCAAAAAACCAAAAAATCGGACCTTTGTGCTTTTTTTCTAAAAAAAAACAACCATAAAAACAAGAACCAAAAAAATGCGTCACATCTCTAGTTTTAACCCTCTCTCAACTCTATAATTCCGAAACACGAACCTTGACAAACAAGGCCGCTACGCTGATAAACAAGTTGAGCGCGGTACCACCAGGGGCGTGGTGAAGATCGAACTTGGAACCTCTCGCTTATGAAGTGAGCGCTCTACCACTACACCACTACCACATTGTATATATTATATATATATATTATATATATATATATATATATATATATATATATATATATATATATATATATATATATATATATATATATATATATATATATATATATGTATATATATATATATGTATTATACATTATATATAAATATATATATATATATTATATATATATAAATATATATATATATATTATATATATATATATATATATATATATATATATATATATAAATTAAGTTTTTAAAATTGCTAAACTACACCACTACCACATAATATATATATATATATATATATATATATATATATATATATATATATATATATATATATATATATATATATATATATATATATATATTATATATATATATATATATATATATATATATATATATATATATATATATATATATATAGATATATTTAAAAAAAAAAAACTTTTTAAAAGTATGTCAACCTGGTACTCAAGTGTAGCAATATTATATAAAAATTTCAAAAATAATATTTAATTTAGAAAAATTTTAACTTATTTATCAAAAGTGTCATAAAAATACATAAAAAATGCATTTTTTTGTTTTTTGTTAAAAAACGTAATTTTATGTAATAAAACCAAAATTAACAATTCTATATTTGAAATCTATATTATTTTGAAATTTTTATATAATTTTGCTTCATTTGAGTACCAGGTTGACATAATTTTGAAAAAATTTTTTTTTGAAAATATTAGAGACCCATCAAATATTTGAGGGTCTTGAGAGACCCCTTAAAATACTTTTTATTCAAAAAAATTTTAAATCTAGTGTTTTTGTATTAGATAGAACACATTAAAATCAAAGATGGCTAAAATAAATGACATAAAATGTTAAAAATAGAATGCAGCTTATATTCAAAAGAACATCATCACCTAGCTCCACAAAGTTTATTAGGTGGTTAAAAAATATTTAATACAATTATCTACAAAAAAGATCGAAATAATTTTCAAACTGACATTATCTTTTTTTATTTTAGTATTCTAAAAAACAAGATAAAAAAAGTAACAAGGTTTATGTATTTTTAAATTGTATTATAGTCATATTATTACATATGTTAAATATGATTAGATAGACTGGTTATATGATTACATCATTAATATGATTAGGTAGACTGGTTATACGATTACATCATTAACATCAATATTAAGACATGTACCAGAAAAAATCTGCACGGACATTTGAAAGGATATTTATTTAACTATTGTATTTCGATATTGAATGTCATATGTATTTTGAAAGTACATATAATAATATTCTTAAATTTCTCTTATGAAAGTTTGTGAAGTTTTGTACATAAGAACGCACGCACTTTGTGTTTTACACTATATATCAGTTTTTGCACAGTCCGGCTGGACTTTCTCGGTAGCTCTAATCCATTTATTTTTGAAGTCTTTAATGTTTTTGGCTTCTTTTATATTGAACCTTAGTTTTCTTTTGACAAAAGCCTAATATCTTTCGATAGGACAAAGTTCAGGACAATTTGGTGGGTTGCAGTGTTTTTCAACGAAATCTACTTTATGTTCTCTAAGCCAGTTTAAAGTTGTCCCAGAATAGTGACATGATGCTAAATTGGACCAAAATAACAGGTTACCCGTGTGTGTTCTTAAAAATGGCAAAAGATGTTTCTTGAGGAATTCTTTTATTTATATTTTGGTGTTAATTGTTCCCGTAGTCACAAAACAAGAGCTTCTTTCACCACATTAACAAATTGCTTGCCAAACTAAGAATTTTTTAGCAAATTTTTGCATTCCAATGCATTTATAATTTGAATTCAGTTTCTTGTGATTAATTTCTGAATAATATTGGTGTCCTGGAAGAGATCGGAAAGATGCAGCACAATAAGTTTCATCATCAATAATCAAACAAGATTTTTTGGCACATAATTTTTTATAGAGCAGCTTTGAACAACTAATTGTGGTATTTTCTTGCTTTTCTTCATGACGAGGAACTTTTTTCTTTTTATAAGATTTATAGCCCCAATTTCTCTTCACTCTTTGTATAGTGGAAGTACTTGCCTTAAGTTTATTCGCTAAAGTTCGAACAGAAATCTCCAGTTTTCTGTCTCAGGCATCTTTCACTTTTTTACCAAGATCTCGTCTTAAAAAACATTTTTTTCTTCCACTTCCTGATTTCCTTTTAATTGTACCAATGTCCTTAAATCATTTTACAACGCTCTGCAATGTTCTCAAAGCAATCTGCAACTCTTTAGAAATTGTTTTGTTTCATACACCAGGAATTTGAATAAAAAAATGCAAAAAATTTTCTCTCTTCTTACCTTGATTTGATGACAGTTCAATTAGAACTAATTGTTTTAAATTAAGAGTTGTTAAAATTTTGAATAACACTAATACAATGACATTTTAAAACAATTAGCTATTTAAAATGATGCACGGCTTCCGTAAACTCCACATCAGAACACGCTCAGATTTTTTCTGGTGCATGCCTTAAAAAAATACATATATTATTACATCAAATTATCAAAACAATGCATTCAACAGCCTGTTTAGAAGTGTGCAATTGCCTAATAAGAATTAATTGGCTGAAATAAAACAATCCAACTTATTTATTTGGACACATACATTTCCATTTTATAAAAGCTTTTATAATTTAATTATATCATCCCAAATTTATGTCTAATCCTAACTATTAATTATAGGCAATTATGTATTATTACTATTATTATTATATATTATTATTGTATATTATAGATTTTTATACTTTTTTTTCTTCAAATGTTATTGTTCTATTAAAGTTGGTGAATTAAAATTATTACATATACGTGGTATAAGTCACGTAGATAAACGTGGTAAAAGTCACGTAGAGAAACGTGGTAAAAGTCACGTAGATAAACGTGATGAAAGTCACGCATTCATTTATGGTTTTTAATGACTATTTTTGTTTTATAATTGTCATGGGAATTTAACTTTGTATTTATATACGATTTTTTGTAATAAAAGAGAAGGTTGAAAAACGCTTAGATAGTTGTTTTTAATATATGTATATAAACGAATACAAGAATGCAACACGCTATTTCGGCTATTATGCCACCATTATTTGATGGCAACCATCAACGGTTAATCTGTCAACTGCGAACATATATTGCAGCAATGGACATTGACGAAGCGAAGAAAAAGACAATAACATTAACATGTTTTAATTGTGGAAAATTTGGACATTATGCACTGGACTGCGAGGCAAAATGCAAGAACTGTTCACACAATCATCGAGCCAAAGACTGCATCAAACCATTGCAAGGTTTAAAAGGAAAAGGGAGAATTTGGAAATAATGGCATCCAGTATTCTCCCGGAAACAGCGTTGCCATCATTAAAAGTTAAAATAAACGAAGAGATAGAAATAAACGAAGAGAAAGAAATAAACAAAGAGAAAGAAATAAACAAAGAGAAAGAAATAAACAAAAAGAAATAAATAAACGAAGATAATGAAATAAACGAAGAGAAAGAAAAAATCGAAGAGAGAGAAATAAACGAAGAGAAATAAATAAAAGAGGAGAAAGAAATAAACGAGGAGAAAGAAATAAACGAAGAGAAAGAAATAAACGAGGAGAAAGAAATAAACAAAAAGAAATAAATAAACGAAGATAATGAAATAAACGAAGAGAAAGAAATAATCGAAGAGAGAGAAATAAACGAAGAGAAATAAATAAAAGAGGAGAAAGAAATAAACGAGGAGAAAGAAATAAACGAAGAGAAAGAAATAAACGAGGAGAAAGAAATAAACGAAGAGAAAGAAATAAACGAAGAGAACGAAACAAACGAAGAGAAAGAAATAAACAAAGACAACGAAATAAACGAAGAGAACGAAATAAACGAAGAGAAAGAAATAAACGAAGAGAAAGAAATAAACGAAGAGAATAAAATAAACAAAGAAAACGAAGTAAACGAAGAGAACGAAATAAATGAAGATAACGAAATAAACGAAGACAACGAACAAAAGATAACGCGCCGGACGAATAATATAAGAGCCCCACAACGATTAGACTTATGAGTTAATTCACCAAGAGGGCATGTTCTATTAAAGTTGGTGAATTAAAATTATTACATATACGTGGTATAAGTCACGTAGATAAACGTGGTGAAAGTCACGTAGAGAAACGTGGTAAAAGTCACGTAGATAAACGTGATGAAAGTCACGCATTCATTTATGGTTTTTAATGACTATTTTTGTTTTATAATTGTCATGGGAATTTAACTTTGTATTTATATACAATTTTTTGTAATAAAAGAGAAGGTTGAAAAACGCTTAGATTGTTTTTAATATATGTATATAAACGAATACAAGAATGCAATAGTTATACTTTTAATATGTTTTATACTTCTTTTTCTCTTGGTGTTCTTTTTTTTACCAAGTGCTCTTTTTTTTCTATAGGTGTTTTTTTTTCATCTAGGTCTTTTTTTTATCATCTAGGTCTTTTTTTTTCATCTAGGTCTTTTTTTTATCATCAAGGTCTTTTTTTTTCATCTAGGTCTTTTTTTTATCATCTAGGTCTTTTTTTTTCATCTAGGTGTTCTTTTCTTTCTCTAAATTTATTTTTTTAATTTTTAGTTAATTTTTTTTTTTATAATTTTAGTTTTATCAACTCTTTACAATATAAAAATATAGTAATAGTATTTTAATGTAATAATAATAATAAAGTAACAATTTTATATAATAATAATAATAATAATAATAATAATAATAATCTTATACAGTATATAAAAAGTAAAAAAATATATATATAATAATATAATAATAATAGTATATAATATAATCATTGGTACTAATTATTTTTCTAAAGTCCTCAAAAATGTATTTTTTAGGGAAGCAGTCCTCCTATGATGTCAGATGTTGCCATTGCAGTTGCTACCAAGCTTACTTCAGCAGTTCTTTCTCCGTTTACTGCAGCAAAGTAAGTATTCTCTTGGAACAAAGAGATGTTACCATGGTTTTTAAGAATAAATGTTTTATTACATACTCATAACAAAAGTAAAATGGACAGTAAAAGTTTAATTTATTACTTTAAATGTTAATCATGTAATAAACAAGCCGTATATACTGGTAAAACTAATAATTTCAGATTATGTGTGTGTGTGTGTGTGTGTGTGTATATATATATATATATATATATATATATATATATATATATATATATATATATATATATATATATATATATATATATATATATATATATTTATATATATATATATATATATATATATATTATATTATATTATATTATATTATATTATATTATATTATATTATATTATATTATATTAGAATATTATTAAAGTACTATTATATTTGTAACATTACTTGGAGTTTCACGCTTTATGCTATCATCAGGCGTTACAAACAACCATAACAACAACAAAAATTATATACAAAAATGCAGTACAGTGTTAGCTTAGATGACGTTAAAGTTACAGATAACAAATTTGTTTTCATGGCGATGTTTCGATATTAGTTCATTTTGTTTATTTAATAGTTTCAAAGATGAGGTAATGATATGATATTTTTCCGTTAAACAAAGGTTACATGACTTTCTTCCAGGTTTAAAAGGTTCTGCCCTATTAGTAATCTTCTACGTAAGAATAGGATTTAAAAATTCCTTTTTTTCATTTCCCAAATATATTTAGAAAGTTCTGTGGCATTCAATATTTTTGTATTGAAAGGAGTTTTTATGTTTGTACTAGCGATCTTTAAAGGTGTGCTCTTTTAAACCAATATAATTTAAACCACTATCCTGTGGTGGTGTTTTTACATTGCAGATGTAAATTATAATTTTACCAAGACACATACCTTACAAAGGACATTGTGAAGGTTGCCGGCAGTTGTACGTTGGAACAATTGTGTTGGAATCATTAGATAATACTTTTTTTATTGTGCGAATTAATAATATTGGTGATGTTTGGAAGACAGCTATTATTGACTTTTAAATTATTCCAATTTTGCAAAACTTATGGTTTTTTGTAAAATGCTTTTCAATTAGACTTAGAAAATTTTTTGCAACGTTAATTTTTACATTTTGAGAAAATGAAGGATTAAACCAAATAATGTTTCATGATCTTGATTTAGGTTTTGATGAGGCGAGATTTTTTTGGAAAGTAATTTTTTCATTATACCCACTTGCTACTAATACATTGTTATTAAACGATGTCGCTCTATCAACTTCCTTGCTAGATGAAATGTTGCTAATGCCGTTAGATATCATAGTTAGATTTAATAATACTAGGGGATGGTTAGAATTTACGTTGATGTATAATGGGTGGTCACCTGGTTTTCTGTATGGCTGGAAAGTATTTTCTATCAGGTTGAAGGTAATTGTTCATTCATTATTTATCTTTTTAAGGAGAAATTTAATCTAAAACTTACTATAAAAACCAACTTAAAAATTGTAAACTTTCTCGATGTTACCATCACTATGTCCTTTTCAAGGTATGTGACTTAGTAAAAATATAATTTACATGGTTGTTTGTAACGTCTGATGATCGCATAAAATGTAAAACTCCAAGTAATGTTACAAATTTAAGTGTACTTTGTTATTATTCTAATATATACTTGCTCTACTTTTTCATTGAGCACTGTTTACCGAAGAATTACTTTTATTACTGATATATATATATATATATATATATATATATATATATATATGCTTATATATATAGATATATATACATACATATATATATATATATATATATATATATATATATATATATATATATATATATATATATATATATATATATATATATATATAGATATATATATAGATATATATATGTATATATATAATAAATACTATTTTAAAATCTTGTTTATAGAGGTTGGTGGGGAGCTACACAAGAAAAAAGTACAAAAGAACCTGCAAAACCAAAAGTTGAGATTGGTACAAATCTTTCTAGCAGGTTATGGTTTTTATGATACTATATTTTACTGTATAATTGAATTTTGAACAACTTTTTTTCTATATGTATATATATATATATATATATATATATATATATATATATATATATATATATATATATATATATATATATATATATATATAAACTAATTTAAAACATCAGATAACTAAATCTCAATACTAAATAATTTATTTGAAATTTTTGCCGGATTATAGGCACCGGCATCATCTGCGTATAATATAATATAATTACAAAAATTGTGACCGTTAAATAACAACAAAAATTTTTTTATTCAAATTTTGATGTCACCTTTATTTTATTATTATATCACTTAAAATCAAAAAATCAATTTATATTTTTAAAAAAATGCGAAAAACATAAGTTAATTCCGAAATTTTTAGGAATCAATTGTCCTGTAAATTCAAAGAAAGCAAGAAGTATTATTTTTCGTTTTAGATTTAAACTTTTATACAAACTTAGTTTGTATAAAAAATGATTCTAAAAGACGATACTTTAATCTTATTAATATTAATAAAAACCTCGAGAGAGATCTTAAAAGTAAAACTAAAGACAAAGACTATAATCAAGTGATATTTATCACTGAAAAAGCTCGTGAAAATATGTTTATAAAATCTAAAGAACGGCTAATTAAAAAGTTTAAAATACTTCAAAGTGAATTCAATTACAACAAAAGTAATAAAAAATCAACAAAATACACTAAAAACGCGATTTTAAATCTTTGTGATACCAAGATACCTGAAAATCAAATCGATCTTCTGAATCTTGGTCCACACTTTGTACCTTTCCTTGAAACCTATACCTTACATGGACATTATTACAACAACTGAATCGCCTGCCTTAAAACTCGAATATAATAAAGAAGTTGAAAAAGCACAAGCCTTAAGGAAAAATGTACTGAGAGAACTTAAAATGGGCAAAAAAATTTATCATAATCTAACGAGAGATCAAAGAAAAGCATTTAAAGAAATTCATCAAAACAAGAAAATTGATATTTATCCATTTGATAAAGGAATAGGATTCGTGAGAATAGAACATGATAAAGCAATTGAAAAAATTAGAGAACAGATTGGCCTAACAAAAATTATTAGTATTGATCCCACTCTAAGTTATGCAATTAAAATAAAGTCTTTCCTTTCGAAGCTTAACAAAAAGCGACGTTTTTTTAAAGATAAATATGAAAGCATATATCCGAGTGATCCTGTTCCACCACGTTTATATGGGCTAATTAAAGCTCATAAACAAGACAAATCTTATCTGATGAGAGTCGTTGTATCAACTATTAGCACACCTTGTTATGGAATTTCAAACTACTTGGTTAGAAGAATACAACCGGTTTTAAATGAAAATCCTATTAAGTTAAAAAATTCAAAAGACTTTATTAACAAAACTAAGTCGTGGTTAATTGACAAAGATGAAATACAGGTATCTTTTGATATTGTGAACTTATACCCATCAATACCATTAAAAGAAGCAACTTTAGTACTTTTGGATCAATTAAATAAAAGTGTTTCTTACAAAAACTTAACTAAGCTTACTTTAACTGAAACAAAACAACTGATTGAACTTTGTTTATTTCGTTGTTATTTCTTGTGGAACGTTGAGATTCATGAGTTGGAGAATTCAGGCCCAATTGGATTGTCTTTTGTGGTTGTTTTGGCTGAATCTTTTTTACAATACCATGAGTAAAAAGCAATAAAAATGGCAATGATAATGATTCCTTCAATTGATATTAAATCCTTTTATAGATATGTAGATGATAGCCACGCTAGGTTTTCTAACTTAAAGCAAGCAGAACAGTTCCAAACAATCCTTACTAGACAATATCCTTCTTTAAAATATACTATTGAAGTTGAAAACAAAAATAAGGTACTTAACTTTTTGGTTATAACTGTTATTAATAATACATATGGAAAATATGAGTTCAAGGTTTACAGGAAAGATGCTATAACCAATATCCAAATCAAACCTCATTCTGATCACAATCCCAAAATTTTAAAAGCAGTATTCAACGGATATATACACAGAGCATACTCAATATGCAGCAAAAACCATTTAAACGATGAGATAAATATTTAATTCAAGTGTTTGCTGAAAATGGGTACGATGAAAAAATGCTTAAAGATATTTCTTATCACGTTCGAAAAAAGCGTTTAGCAAATAAAAATGAAACTCTATCAAACTCTAATAACCTTCCTACAATTTCTTTACCATGGATACCAAGAATATCTCCCAGACTTAGAAGAATATTCAGAAAAGCTGGTTACAGAACTGTTTTTAAGTCAAATGGTAACCTAAAAATGCTATTAACGTCTAGAAATAAATCAAAATTACCACGCAACAGCCAAACTGGAACCTATTTAATTAAGTGCAAATGCTCCAAAGTATATGTCGGTGAATCGAAACTTTAAATAAGAATGAGGGTTCAACAACACCAAAAATTTTTGACTGAAGGCAAGTTAAACCAGTCTGCATTAGCTTTGCATAAAGTAAATTGTGATGAGGATATTGAATGGGATAGGGCAGAAACACTTAAAGTTGAGGATAAAAAATTTGAAAGAAAAGTCCGTGAAGCCTTGGAGATACAAAAACATCAATGTACTCCAATGTACGGTAGTATTAATTTGGACAATGGACAATATGTTAAAACAAATTTTTGGACTTCATTTTTTTCATACTTAAGAAAAAGAAGCCATTATAAAGGTGACATCAAAATTTGAAAATAATTTTTGTTGTTATTTAACGGTCACAATTTTTGTAATTATATTATATTATATGCTGATGACGCCAGTGCATATAATCTATATATATATATATATATGATGCCGGTGCCTATAATATTTATATATATATATATATATATATATATATATATATATATATATATATATATATATATAAATTATGTTAGTGTATTTTACAAATAGACAAATAAAGTGCTCAATGTTCTTAAAGAACAGAGCAATAATAAATTAGTAAAAAACACTTATTTAACTTTTTTCTTCAACTTATCAGGAAGAGTTCCTCAGATCATCAGGAACTTTTCCTGGTTATCCAGCAATGGTGAAAAAAGTTAGATAAGTGTTTTTAACTAATTTATATATATATATATATATTTTTTGATATGGAACCACACAGGGATTTATGTTTTTCAAAGAAAATAAACTAAGATTTTGTTTTCATCTGTTGAATTTTTAGGACTTAAATACAATCGTAAAATTGTATTTGCAGTTGTTAACCACCTGGAGTGTGACATAGTTTCAGGTTCACGAACAGATAAATCTTCAGAACAACTGCCTGATTTAATAGCAGAACTTATGCTAAACAATAACTGCTGACCTTTGTCTAAAATTTTGTGGTCATTTTCTGGAGTTTTACAATTGACACCGACAAATTTTACCACTGATAATTTTTCACACTTATCAAGCTGCATGTTGATTGAACCACTAAACAATTTTAGATATGTCTTTTCTTCACCTGACCTTTGAAACAAATAACAAAATGGCAGTTAGTTGAAGTGTAACAGGCAAACTCCCCACATTAGTCTTTCTACATATTTTGCAATTGTGTGAATAACATCAGTTTTTCCATCTTGTCTTAGTAACAGTACCATCACATCCGATTATGCCTGATTATTCTTGAAATCAAAACCCAGCTATATTCAAATATGAAATAATGCTACAGGCAATATTTTCAGCTGACCCAGTAGGGAGTGAAACTAACCTGGTGTACACGGAATGTGGCTCTTGGAAAATTGAGTAATGTTCCTCTTTTATAGTTCTTCAAAACGGTTTTGATTTAAGTTTTTCAACCACTAAAGTTTTGTTCTTCCTGCCATCAAAATATAGTCTTGATTTGTTTGTATGGTTTGAGCATGATTGATGCAACAATAAATTATAACCCGGGAGAGTTCTTTTGTGTTCAGCAAACTTTTTAAGTTTCTTTTGTGTCAACATTTCCAATTTTACCAAAGCCATACATTTTTGGAAGCATAAAATTTTAGTTTAATAATTGGTATTTTCTTTACTTTTTCACATAAAGGTAATTGAAGCAGAATACTTGCATTCACAAATTATAGTGATCATTTTAAATTTGCAATATAATGTTATTTTACACTTACACGCAAAACGCCAATACATTAAACAGTAATGATAATTTTTTTTTTTAATTTCTTAATCTCTTTTTGAACTTTTCTTTTTCTTTATCACGCTTAAAGGATTTCATAAGATTACGATAACTGTCATGTTATCCCTTTATCAACTGAACAACTCTGTAAAACATTATGTGGGTATTGAAACTTATCAAACACTCTATTAGATAATTTAACTCCCCTGTTGTTTGATTTTAAAGCAAGTTTATAATTTTCATAAAAACAACACTTTAAAACATCTTCATAATTTCAAGTCACCAAATAATGGGCAGTTAAATTCGCTATGAGTAATTTTTGAAAAAAAGTCATTAGAGATTTGTTAATATTATCCAATAATCAAAATAAAAATATATTAAAATGAGTTGTTATGGCAGAAAACACACCAAGTTGCAGTGCATTGTGGGAATACTATAATGCAAACTTTTTTTACAAATATTCTAAAAAGCAAATATTGCTTTAATTATTTAAATATGATGCACTAGATCCAGGCCTAAAATATTTAATTTTTTTCTTTTATCTTTAGGAATCCTATAAGCAAGCTTTTTGCAATATACCAAATCAAAAAAAAACTTATGATGTTATAATGAAATAGCCATTTGTGAAAGCTTCAGTCAAGAGCTACTCTAGAAAAATAATTTGGGCGGCAGTAATGATGATACATGGATGGAAACATTGTTAAATAAAGGCATTTTTTTGAAATTTACCAATATAAAAAAAGTCCTTAGCTTTTGAATTTGAGCAGCACCAAAAACTCGCCCAAATAGGTTCAACACTTTCAAAAAGGGTCTAGAATAGCCCCTTTTAGTATATATTTCTATTGAAAGTTTTTTCATAATAGATAATTATTCAGGAATTACCTTTTTAAGGATATTTCCGGAATCCCAGATATTTCTTTAAAATTTTATTTTTTCCAGATATCCAAATAGTTTTCTGGAAACACAAGTTGAAAATTTTTTTTTTGAAACTTTTCATCAAATAATTAAAACAGTAAAGATATTGCTCATCAATCTCTCAATATTTTCTCTATTTTTTATTTATATACACTATATTTAGTTATATTAGGCATTATTTGTACAACTAATTTTTTTCTTATTTGAATGCGTATGTTTATTATAATTATTTTGATTATTTCACATAAAAAAAAATCTAGTGTAATTTAATCTAATAGTTTTTTATATAAACTAAATTAATTTATAAACTCTATTTAATTTAGTATTGAAATACTTATCTTTTATATAAAATATGCCAAAATCTAAATACTCAGTCGATAGTCAGGGATGCAGAGTCCCAAAAGGACTCCGGCTTTATATCTCTATTTTTTTCAGGTTTGTAGTGTCCACAAGCTTTAAACATGTTTGTTGAAAAATGATTGTTCCTCTTACCTAAAAGTATTAATTATTTTTCCTATTTTAAGTCCATAAATTTTTAAATATGTTTACAGCTTCTGGATACCAAAAACTAGGAAGATGTGACTTTTAAATCTTATGTCTTTTTTGGGACACTGCATCTTTAATATATGTACACTCCACTGTGACTACGGCTATAACAGTGGGTTTATTTACACATTAATGCATTTTTTCTATGAAACTTTAAAAACAAAAATAAAAATGATAAACGACAGTAATAGTTAAAAAATAAAAAAACTACGTCAAAAATAAACTTTGAAAAAAAAATTTGTATTAAAAAAAAAAAATCTCTATAAGGCTTTGAACCCACAACCTCGTCAGCCGCATTTCAAAAATTTATTATTATATCATTCATAGCACTACACCACTGATTTTCTTAATCAAAAAATTAAAATATTGAAACATTTGTTGCATCCAAATAATGTTTATATTATGTGTAAGCGCTCATTATCCATGATTCTTAAAAAGTTATCTGTTTTTTTTATTTCAGAATTTTAAAATTTTTTTTTGTTGGTATTTTAGATATTTTTTACGGGATAAACGTCGCTGTTCTGAGAACATTGTGGTGGCACCTATCGGTAAATTAGCTGTTGTGAATGATGCATTCAATAGAGTCTTGCTTTTCGATACACATAGTGGATTGGTAATTAGAATGTGGAAAGGTAAGTTTTTTTCTAAATTGTAAATAATTTTTCTTATTTCCAATTTGCTTGATTCAGCTAAGCAAATAGAAAAAGAAAATCATAAACTTATATATATTTTTCTTTGTTACAGTTGGAATGTAACTAAGATATAAATTTGTTTTAAAGTTTGCTGTCAAGAAGTTTTCAAGAAACATTACACTCTAAAATCTCAAAAAATTATTCTGGAAACATAAATAGAAAAACTATTATAAAAAGAAAAAAAAAAAGATTACAAAGTAATTTTTTTTTTGAGTCATTAAATAATTTAGTTGTACTTAGTACTAATTTTTTTTTTAAGTTTTCTGTTGAAGGTACAAAAAATGTCAAAAGATGATTTCATTGCCATAATTATCTTCATCGTCATTTTAACATCTATTTTACCATGATTGTACAGGTTGAGTGGTTTCCAGTGATGATTTTAACATCTTTTTTTTCCATGATTGCACAGCTTGGGCAGTTTTCAATGATGATTTTAACATCTCATTTTTTATGATTGCCCTAAACATCTTTTAACTGGATTTAAAATATTTTTTAATGAAAATTTTTTAGGGGTTGCTAAGGACTTTTAAACATCAAAAAGGTCCATAATATTATTTAAAATTTTTTTTGCTTTGAAGTATATCTTGTTGTTGTTGTTGTTGTTGTTGTTGTTGTTGTTGTTGTTGTTGTTGTTGTTGTTGTTGTTGTTGTTGTTGTTGTTGTTATTGTTGTTGAGTCTCAAAAGAAGCGAAATAAAATAAAAATTTTTTAAAAATTTATCATTTTATAAAAAATATTTTAAAAAAATTGTAATCAAAAGGTTTTGTAAAAATATATATATTTCGTTTTTAGTTTAAAAAATGCCATTTTCTAAGCAGCAAAATCTGAAAAAGTAATTTTTTTACAAAATTATGATTGTTATTTGAAACTTTTTTATAATTTTTTTTGTTTTCTTTGATACCCAACATGATAGTATTAGGTACCTGTCTGATGTTTAACTGACTGACCCCTAGAAAGACTTTTTAATAAAAAATTTTGAAAATTTAGTATTACTTTATTATATACAACACATTTAACAGTTGAGAGCAGACATTTTCAAAAAATGTTGTGATTTTGTGAATTTTAAGAGCCACTCCATTGCACAGGATGAGTGGTTTCCAGATATATGACAGTTATATCAACGTTTTGACAACTTTCACTATGTTATCAAAATATATATATTTTTTTAAATTTTAATTTCAAATTTCATTTCAAATTCATTTTCTTTTTGCCAAAGTTTTTGGCAATGGAGAATATCTCTTAATACAGTCTTTATTACACATGCACTATACTATTTATTATATATTTTTTATCTTATATACTTTTTATTTATTAGTTAACTTGTGATATAACTTTTAATAAAATATAAAAATATAAATATTTATCTTCTATTAATAAGGGGCTTGGCAATGAATGGCACTGAATTTGTCTTCTTCTTTCCCCAGCCGTGTATTTACATTTTATAATAACTATATAACTTATAAACTTTTCTTTATTGTAAAATGCATAATATTAATACAATTATTTTTTTCCTTGTAAATGCTTGTTGTCCATTTTTTTGTTCTAATAACTTTCTTTAACATCAAGTTTTCTTTGCTCGTCCGCATATGCTTTTAGTTTCTGTTTGGTTGGTCAATGCAAATAATCACAACAAATTTTTATGAAGTTCCACTGACAATTGAAATATAACACCAAATTAAAACCAGCATATGAAGAGGATTATATTGACACGCCATGATAGTGAAACACTATAATATAAATTTTGCTATTAATTCTTAGTTAAGTAAATTAAAGTTTTTTAAGAATAATAATTTAAATTTACCTAAAAAAAGATTTATTGTCAAAAAAGTTTTATTGTTCTTGTTATTTTTATTTTTAAAAAAATGTTACCTTGTTGTCAACTTTGTTAGGGAGAACAGAAAACTACAAATGTTAGCAGGAAATTTGTAAAATGTGGAACACTAAAAGATCTCGAAGTAAAATTCTGCAAATCAATTCAAATTGTATTATGCAAACATGTATTTATGATAAGACACCATTTTAGAAGGTGAAAAAGTTTTAAAAAAACAAGTAATGTGAACAAAGCTGTCACTCATATTGCTTTTTCTAAGAACTATGTATGCAAGAATTTCAATTTTCAAATTTTGGAACAAGTAACAGGCAATCTATGTTGCAAACAGGAGTAACTATAAAATGGATGGACATCATCTAAAATTATATCCAACTCTTTGAGACACAATCCTATTTCCACATAGGTGCATCACAAGTTTGTGCTAATGGATTTCAAATTAGAAATGTAGTTCTTTTTTTTTTTTTTTTTTGCTGCAATGCACAGTGGGCCAGTAGGTGGACAAAATGGGTAAAATTTTAGTTGTCTAATCTTGATATCTTATTTAATTTTAGTATCTATACATATTAGGAGAAATTTATTGATAATTTATTTATACTAAATTCCTTAGTTACCTGAACTCTAAGCATTTGAATATTGAAATTCAAAAGAAAAAAAATTATAAATAAGTATTTTTGGTGACATTGATGTTGTGTAGTATTTCAATTACATCTGCGTTTTTAAAACAAAAAATTAGTACATGTTATTTTAGAGTATTTAGAGATAGGAAAAACCAGTGTGTAAAATAAATTTGTCATAGCATGTTATCTCAGTTATATTTTGAAAATCACAGATTAAAAAGCAAAATCTTTAAGAAATTTTATTTTTTTGCTGCACTATAACTAATAATTGCCACAATTTGCTATGTGCTGTTTTATATTTATTTAAGCTATATGATGTTTCAATTGAGTTTTAATTGATTGCTTGTCCCCTTAAATTCCTGTTCAGATTTTATATATGTTTTAACTTGGTTGATATGGTACTAAATTTTGCATAGCAACAACTCATTTTTACATTAATATTGTTTTAACAGTATTAAAGTAAGGTATTAGAATACCTTACTTTGCTTAGCATAGCAACAACATATTTTTGGTAGTTGTTAGTAATTTAATTAACACTACCAGTAATTTAACTAACACTACCAGTAATTTAATTACTTTTAATTTTAATTACTAACACTTATAGTAACTTAATTACTAACAAGAATTAGTAGTCCACACAGTATATATAGCATTAAACTTTTAAATACAAAATATTTGTTACAAGAATCATGTAGATATGGTTTTATCAAACTCAGACATTCCTAATTTTCTCCAAAAGAACAGTCTTGGTATATTACAAAACAAAATATTACTAAAGATATATTTAAATTTATTTAGCCAAAATTTGCTGAATTTAAAGACGTTGATTTTAGACATGCTGTTCAATGATTTGTTTACTTGTATAAAAAAAAAGTAGAAATCTGCTAACTATACTGTCAAAAACTTTGAAAAGAAGTTTGTGAATTGGCTTAATGAATATTCAATTGTCAGAAAAAAAGACAATGAACCAATTGCAAGAAGACGTGGTCGAAAACCAGTTGCATTTGATGATAGTTCTACTAAAACTAAAAAACAGCGCGTATCTTGCTCAATTGAATCTCATTCCTCCGATGAATTATTTTTGTTGCTAATAAAAAATTTAGAGATGAATCTATTGATTTTTTGAGATGATTTTGCACATTCCATATAAAAAAGAAACAAGAAAATGGCAAGCAAGATCTAAGGAACACAATAAAAAGGCATCTGTAGCTAAAAAAAAGATTCAGACTGATTTTATGAACAAAATGGGACTTGTTGATTTTCCTAAAAGTGGTGGTTCTGGAACAAGCAACAATGGCAATACCTCAAGGCGTGTTTTTGCAGCATATGAAAAAACAGCTGAAATTCTAGGTATTGACCAAAACCTTAAATTCAGACTTTACATTATCTTGGTAACACTCTCTTTAGGATATGAAATAGGCTGCTTCAGCCAAAAAACATCCAAAAGAGCAACATACTGATCAATAGACTCCTAGTTTCCAGTGATCCAAAACAAATCATAAAGCATTTTCTTCAGATGTTTTACAATTACTTAAATGATCTTCAAATGATATTATTGTTTTATAACTTTTTGATGTAATTTAAAATTGACAATGTTTTCTTGCACTATTTTTTGTTTTTAATATTCCTAAAACATTATTTACCTAAATACTCAATTGTTATTCAATATAGGGGGGTCAAAAATCCGATAAAATTTATTTAAAAATCAATTTACCACTTTGTAACTAAGAAGAGTATCTAGTAACTAAGCAATATAAGTATCCATAGCAACTAAATTATCTCTTTTATAATAATTGTGATCTCATTGGTACTCTGCCAAATGGTATATTGGTACCAAGTTTAGTGAGTATAGCACTTGTAAAATTTCTGCAGATAATGAAATTATGTTGTTGCTAAGCAAAATAAATGTATCCATAGCAACAAAATAAAAAAATATTACCTTCATAAAAAGCGCAGACATCATATTAGTACTCATGCTATTTTTAGTGAATATATCCCTAATATTAAATTAGTAATATGTAATGAATTTTGTCAAGTAAAAGTTAATTCTGGCTAACTGTGCAATGCAGAACGAAAGCGAAATTTTTTCTTATTATATACACAATGCAGAACAAAGCGAAATTTTTTCTTATTATATACACAATTTAGAATTTCAATTAGCCAGTTGGAACATTTTTAAAAGCGAACATTGCAAGGGAACACTATATGCTATAGCAGGATCTGTGAAGCATCAGGCAGATGCTTCACAGATCCAAAATTGCTTCTTTTGACTCAAGATGTTTTAAAATATTAAAGGCAAAAACTATGAAATTTCATCAGCTGCACACAGATAAAAAGTTTAGTGTTCTATTTCAAAATTTCTTCTGTGTGCTGCAATGTTTGCATTAATATATCTTTCCCATAAGCACTAGTATGATTAATTTTTTTTGTATTTTAATATTTTGGCAATTTTGTTTTTCTTATAATAATTCTAACTTTTTCAGAAAATTGTGTGATGCAACAAATCTTTATTAATAAATATCGTTTGAGTTTTTCAAATTTTTTTTTTTAAAGTGCAAAATTTGAACAGTGATAAAAATATGAATGTCACAGCATTTTTACCAAAAAAACCCATAGGATGTAAATGATCATAGATTTCAGTGACTTATTAACAATATTATCAATCTAGGTCAATTCAATAAAAATTTGACTATCTCATAGATTGAAGCAAATAATAAAGCAAGCAATCATCACAAAAATTATTAAATGAATGATTTACTTAATCTAGTTGAGGTGACCATGGAACCAATTTCAATATAATCATTTTATGGAAAGAAACACGTATCAAAACTTCCAGAAGATGCAAAATGCAAGTATTTGCTGCGTAGTCACAACTCAGTCATTACTGTCAACCCAAAACCCATATTGGGTAAACTGTCCCATAGAAAAACACATATACTAAATAAGAAATTTTAACATGATATTGTGAGATAAGAAATTTAGAAATTAATAACAGACAATGCTGAAGTTTGGGTTTCAAATTTAAAAATATATATATATTCAAATTTAAAAATATATGTATTTTCAAAGAAATTTAGTTTCAGTCATTTTATAAATGTTTTCTAAATATTTTTAATATATCAATGTAGATTTCTAGTTATTTAAAAATGTTTATATCAAGTATATATTATGAGAAGAAGCCTCATAATTTAAAACCAAACTTGGTATTCGAGTAATGGAGTGTATAGTATTTGTACACTAAAAAATTTCTTACTGGTTTTTTAGAAGATGTTTGTAAAATGATCTTGTTTGTAAAGACAATTCTGTTCCGCACATGTCTAATGATGAAACTATACATATTTACCAGCATTTTACAGTGCAGACTTTTTTTTCATACAAAATCAGTTGTTTCAAAAGCGTTTAATGAGAAATCGACACACTAATGAGGTAG
>NC_088928.1:12992500-13100000 GCF_038396675.1 Hydra vulgaris
ATTACCAGATCTTGGTTTTTTGTCAAAAGAACTGTTGAAATATTACCAGATCTTGGTTTTTTGTCAAAAGAACTGTTGAAATATTACCAGATCTTGGTTTTTTGTCAAAAGAACTGTTGAAATATTACCAGATCTTGGTTTTTTGTCGAAAGAACTGTTGAAATATTACCAGATCTTGGTTTTTTGACAAAAGAACTGTTGAAATATTACCAGATCTTGGTTTTTTGACAAAAGAACTGTTGAAATATTACCAGATCTTGGTTTTTTGACAAAAGAACTGTTGAAATATTACCAGATCTTGGTTTTTTGTCAAAAGAACTGTTGAAATATTACCAGATCTTGGTTTTTTGACAAAAGAACTGTTGAAATATTACCAGATCTTGGGTTTTTGACAAAAGAACTGTTGAAATATTACCAGATCTTGGTTTTTTGTCAAAAGAACTGTTGAAATATTACCAGATCTTGGTTTTTTGTCAAAAGAACTGTTGAAATATTACCAGATCTTGGTTTTTTGTCAAAAGAACTGTTGAAATATTACCAGATCTTGGTTTTTTGACAAAAGAACTGTTGAAATATTACCAGATCTTGGTTTTTTGTCAAAAGAACTGTTGAAATATTACCAGATCTTGGTTTTTTGACAAAAGAACTGTTGAAATATTACCAGATCTTGGTTTTTTGTCAAAAGAACTGTTGAAATATTACCAGATCTTGGTTTTTTGTCAAAAGAACTGTTGAAATATTACCAGATCTTGGTTTTTTGTCAAAAGAACTGTTGAAATATTACCAGATCTTGGTTTTTTGACAAAAGAACTGTTGAAATATTACCAGATCTTGGTTTTTTGACAAAAGAACTGTTGAAATATTACCAGATCTTGGTTTTTTGACAAAAGAACTGTTGAAATATTACCAGATCTTGGTTTTTTGTCAAAAGAACTGTTGAAATATTACCAGATCTTGGTTTTTTGACAAAAGAACTGTTGAAATATTACCAGATCTTGGTTTTTTGACAAAAAAACTGTTGAAATATTACCAGATCTTGGTTTTTTGTCAAAAGAACTGTTGAAATATTACCAGATCTTGGTTTTTTGTCAAAAGAACTGTTGAAATATTACCAGATCTTGGTTTTTTGTCAAAAGAACTGTTGAAATATTACCAGATCTTGGTTTTTTGACAAAAGAACTGTTGAAATATTACCAGATCTTGGTTTTTTGTCAAAAGAACTGTTGAAATATTACCAGATCTTGGTTTTTTGACAAAAGAACTGTTGAAATATTACCAGATCTTGGTTTTTTGTCAAAAGAACTGTTGAAATATTACCAGATCTTGGTTTTTTGACAAAAGAACTGTTGAAATATTACCAGATCTTGGTTTTTTGTCAAAAGAACTGTTGAAATATTACCAGATCTTGGTTTTTTGACAAAAGAACTGTTGAAATATTACCAGATCTTGGTTTTTTGTCAAAAGAACTGTTGAAATATTACCAGATCTTGGTTTTTTGTCAAAAGAACTGTTGAAATATTACCAGATCTTGGTTTTTTGTCAAAAGAACTGTTGAAATATTACCAGATCTTGGTTTTTTGACAAAAGAACTGTTGAAATATTACCAGATCTTGGTTTTTTGTCAAAAGAACTGTTGAAATATTACCAGATCTTGGTTTTTTGTCAAAAGAACTGTTGAAATATCACCAGATCTTGGTTTTTTGTCAAAAGAACTGTTGAAATATTACCAGATCTTGGTTTTTTCGTCAAAAGAACTGTTGAAATATCATCAGATCTTGGTTTTTTGTCAAAAGAACTGTTGAAATATTACCAGATCTTGGTTTTTTGTCAAAAGAACTGTTGAAATATTACCAGATCTTGGTTTTTTTGTCAAAAGAACTGTTGAAATATTACCAGATCTTGGTTTTTTTGTCAAAAGAACTGTTGAAATATCATCAGATCTTGGTTTTTTGTCAAAAGAACTGTTGAAATATCATCAGATCTTTGTTTTTTTGTCAAAAGAACTGTTGAAATATCATCAGATCTTTGTTTTTTTGTCAAAAGAACTGTTGAAATATTACCAGATCTTGGTTTTTTGTCAAAAGAACTGTTGAAATATTACCAGATCTTGGTTTTTTGACAAAAGAACTGTTGAAATATTACCAGATCTTGGTTTTTTGACAAAAGAACTGTTGAAATATTACCAGATCTTGGTTTTTTGTCAAAAGAACTGTTGAAATATTACCAGATCTTGGTTTTTTGTCAAAAGAACTGTTGAAATATTACCAGATCTTGGTTTTTTGTCAAAAGAACTGTTGAAATATTACCAGATCTTGGTTTTTTGACAAAAGAACTGTTGAAATATTACCAGATCTTGGTTTTTTGTCAAAAGAACTGTTGAAATATTACCAGATCTTGGTTTTTTGACAAAAGAACTGTTGAAATATTACCAGATCTTGGTTTTTTGTCAAAAGAACTGTTGAAATATTACCAGATCTTGGTTTTTTGACAAAAGAACTGTTGAAATATTACCAGATCTTGGTTTTTTGTCAAAAGAACTGTTGAAATATTACCAGATCTTGGTTTTTTGACAAAAGAACTGTTGAAATATTACCAGATCTTGGTTTTTTGTCAAAAGAACTGTTGAAATATTACCAGATCTTGGTTTTTTGTCAAAAGAACTGTTGAAATATTACCAGATCTTGGTTTTTTGTCAAAAGAACTGTTGAAATATTACCAGATCTTGGTTTTTTGACAAAAGAACTGTTGAAATATTACCAGATCTTGGTTTTTTGTCAAAAGAACTGTTGAAATATTACCAGATCTTGGTTTTTTGTCAAAAGAACTGTTGAAATATCACCAGATCTTGGTTTTTTGTCAAAAGAACTGTTGAAATATTACCAGATCTTGGTTTTTTGTCAAAAGAACTGTTGAAATATCACCAGATCTTGGTTTTTTGTCAAAAGAACTGTTGAAATATTACCAGATCTTGGTTTTTTCGTCAAAAGAACTGTTGAAATATCATCAGATCTTGGTTTTTTGTCAAAAGAACTGTTGAAATATTACCAGATCTTGGTTTTTTGTCAAAAGAACTGTTGAAATATTACCAGATCTTGGTTTTTTTGTCAAAAGAACTGTTGAAATATTACCAGATCTTGGTTTTTTTGTCACAAGAACTGTTGAAATATCATCAGATCTTGGTTTTTTGTCAAAAGAACTGTTGAAATATCATCAGATCTTTGTTTTTTTGTCAAAAGAACTGTTGAAATATCATCAGATCTTTGTTTTTTTGTCAAAAGAACTGTTGAAATATTACCAGATCTTGGTTTTTTGTCAAAAGAACTGTTGAAATATCACCCGATCTTGGTTTTTTGTCAAAAGAACTGTTGAAATATTACCAGATCTTGGTTTTTTCGTCAAAAGAACTGTTGAAATATTACCAGATCTTGGTTTTTTTGTCAAAAGAACTGTTGAAATATTACCAGATCTTGGTTTTTTGTCAAAAGAACTGTTGAAATATTACCAGATCTTGGTTTTTTGTCAAAAGAACTGTTGAAATATTACAGAATCTTGGTTTTTTAACAAAAGAACTGTTGAAATATTACCAGATCTTGGTTTTTTGTCAAAAGAACTGTTGAAATATTACCAGATCTTGGTTTTTTGTCAAAAGAACTGTTGAAATATTACCAGATCTTGGTTTTTTGTCAAAAGAACTGTTGAAATATTACCAGATCTTGGTTTTTTGACAAAAGAACTGTTGAAATATTACCAGATCTTGGTTTTTTGTCAAAAGAACTGTTGAAATATTACCAGATCTTGGTTTTTTGTCAAAAGAACTGTTGAAATATTACCAGATCTTGGTTTTTTGTCAAAAGAACTGTTGAAATATTACCAGATCTTGGTTTTTTGTCAAAAGAACTGTTGAAATATTACCAGATCTTGGTTTTTTGTCAAAAGAACTGTTGAAATATTACCAGATCTTGGTTTTTTGACAAAAGAACTGTTGAAATATTACCAGATCTTGGTTTTTTGTCAAAAGAACTGTTGAAATATTACCAGATCTTGGTTTTTTGTCAAAAGAACTGTTGAAATATTACCAGATCTTGGTTTTTTGTCAAAAGAACTGTTGAAATATTACCAGATCTTGGTTTTTTGTCAAAAGAACTGTTGAAATATTACCAGATCTTGGTTTTTTGTCAAAAGAACTGTTGAAATATTACCAGATCTTGGTTTTTTGACAAAAGAACTGTTGAAATATTACCAGATCTTGGTTTTTTGTCAAAAGAACTGTTAAAATATTACCAGATCTTGGTTTTATGTCAAAAGAACTGTTGAAATATTACCAGATCTTGGTTTTTTGTCAAAAGAACTGTTGAAATATTACCAGATCTTGGTTTTTTGACAAAAGAACTGTTGAAATATTACCAGATCTTGGTTTTTTGTCAAAAGAACTGTTGAAATATTACCAGATCTTGGTTTTTTGTCAAAAGAACTGTTGAAATATTACCAGATCTTGGTTTTTTGTCAATAGAACTGTTGAAATATTACCAGATCTTGGTTTTTTGTCAAAAGAACTGTTGAAATATTACCAGATCTTGGTTTTTTGTCAAAAGAACTGTTGAAATATTACCAGATCTTGGTTTTTTGTCAAAAGAACTGTTGAAATATTACCAGATCTTGGTTTTTTGTCAAAAGAACTGTTGAAATATTACCAGATCTTGGTTTTTTGTCAAAAGAACTGTTGAAATATTACCAGATCTTGGTTTTTTGACAAAAGAACTGTTGAAATATTACCAGATCTTGGTTTTTTGTCAAAAGAACTGTTGAAATATTACCAGATCTTGGTTTTTTGTCAAAAGAACTGTTGAAATATTACCAGATCTTGGTTTTTTGTCAAAAGAACTGTTGAAATATTACCAGATCTTGGTTTTTTGTCAAAAGAACTGTTGAAATATTACCAGATCTTGGTTTTTTGTCAAAAGAACTGTTGAAATATTACCAGATCTTGGTTTTTTGACAAAAGAACTGTTGAAATATTACCAGATCTTGGTTTTTTGACAAAAGAACTGTTGAAATATTACCAGATCTTGGTTTTTTGACAAAAGAACTGTTGAAATATTACCAGATCTTGGTTTTTTGTCAAAAGAACTGTTGAAATATTACCAGATCTTGGTTTTTTGACAAAAGAACTGTTGAAATATTACCAGATCTTGGTTTTTTGACAAAAGAACTGTTGAAATATTACCAGATCTTGGTTTTTTGTCAAAAGAACTGTTGAAATATTACCAGATCTTGGTTTTTTGTCAAAAGAACTGTTGAAATATTACCAGATCTTGGTTTTTTGTCAAAAGAACTGTTGAAATATTACCAGATCTTGGTTTTTTGACAAAAGAACTGTTGAAATATTACCAGATCTTGGTTTTTTGTCAAAAGAACTGTTGAAATATTACCAGATCTTGGTTTTTTGACAAAAGAACTGTTGAAATATTACCAGATCTTGGTTTTTTGTCAAAAGAACTGTTGAAATATTACCAGATCTTGGTTTTTTGTCAAAAGAACTGTTGAAATATTACCAGATCTTGGTTTTTTGTCAAAAGAACTGTTGAAATATTACCAGATCTTGGTTTTTTGACAAAAGAACTGTTGAAATATTACCAGATCTTGGTTTTTTGACAAAAGAACTGTTGAAATATTACCAGATCTTGGTTTTTTGACAAAAGAACTGTTGAAATATTACCAGATCTTGGTTTTTTGTCAAAAGAACTGTTGAAATATTACCAGATCTTGGTTTTTTGACAAAAGAACTGTTGAAATATTACCAGATCTTGGTTTTTTGACAAAAGAACTGTTGAAATATTACCAGATCTTGGTTTTTTGTCAAAAGAACTGTTGAAATATTACCAGATCTTGGTTTTTTGTCAAAAGAACTGTTGAAATATTACCAGATCTTGGTTTTTTGTCAAAAGAACTGTTGAAATATTACCAGATCTTGGTTTTTTGACAAAAGAACTGTTGAAATATTACCAGATCTTGGTTTTTTGTCAAAAGAACTGTTGAAATATTACCAGATCTTGGTTTTTTGACAAAAGAACTGTTGAAATATTACCAGATCTTGGTTTTTTGTCAAAAGAACTGTTGAAATATTACCAGATCTTGGTTTTTTGACAAAAGAACTGTTGAAATATTACCAGATCTTGGTTTTTTGTCAAAAGAACTGTTGAAATATTACCAGATCTTGGTTTTTTGACAAAAGAACTGTTGAAATATTACCAGATCTTGGTTTTTTGTCAAAAGAACTGTTGAAATATTACCAGATCTTGGTTTTTTGTCAAAAGAACTGTTGAAATATTACCAGATCTTGGTTTTTTGTCAAAAGAACTGTTGAAATATTACCAGATCTTGGTTTTTTGTCAAAAGAACTGTTGAAATATTACCAGATCTTGGTTTTTTGTCAAAAGAACTGTTGAAATATTACCAGATCTTGGTTTTTTGTCAAAAGAACTGTTGAAATATTACCAGATCTTGGTTTTTTGTCAAAAGAACTGTTGAAATATTACCAGATCTTGGTTTTTTGTCAAAAGAACTGTTGAAATATTACCAGATCTTGGTTTTTTGACAAAAGAACTGTTGAAATATTACCAGATCTTGGTTTTTTGTCAAAAGAACTGTTGAAATATTACCAGATCTTGGTTTTTTGTCAAAAGAACTGTTGAAATATCACCAGATCTTGGTTTTTTGTCAAAAGAACTGTTGAAATATTACCAGATCTTGGTTTTTTGTCAAAAGAACTGTTGAAATATCACCAGATCTTGGTTTTTTGTCAAAAGAACTGTTGAAATATTACCAGATCTTGGTTTTTTCGTCAAAAGAACTGTTGAAATATCATCAGATCTTGGTTTTTTGTCAAAAGAACTGTTGAAATATTACCAGATCTTGGTTTTTTGTCAAAAGAACTGTTGAAATATTACCAGATCTTGGTTTTTTTGTCAAAAGAACTGTTGAAATATTACCAGATCTTGGTTTTTTTGTCAAAAGAACTGTTGAAATATCATCAGATCTTGGTTTTTTGTCAAAAGAACTGTTGAAATATCATCAGATCTTTGTTTTTTTGTCAAAAGAACTGTTGAAATATCATCAGATCTTTGTTTTTTTGTCAAAAGAACTGTTGAAATATTACCAGATCTTGGTTTTTTGTCAAAAGAACTGTTGAAATATTACCAGATCTTGGTTTTTTGACAAAAGAACTGTTGAAATATTACCAGATCTTGGTTTTTTGACAAAAGAACTGTTGAAATATTACCAGATCTTGGTTTTTTGTCAAAAGAACTGTTGAAATATTACCAGATCTTGGTTTTTTGTCAAAAGAACTGTTGAAATATTACCAGATCTTGGTTTTTTGTCAAAAGAACTGTTGAAATATTACCAGATCTTGGTTTTTTGACAAAAGAACTGTTGAAATATTACCAGATCTTGGTTTTTTGTCAAAAGAACTGTTGAAATATTACCAGATCTTGGTTTTTTGACAAAAGAACTGTTGAAATATTACCAGATCTTGGTTTTTTGTCAAAAGAACTGTTGAAATATTACCAGATCTTGGTTTTTTGACAAAAGAACTGTTGAAATATTACCAGATCTTGGTTTTTTGTCAAAAGAACTGTTGAAATATTACCAGATCTTGGTTTTTTGACAAAAGAACTGTTGAAATATTACCAGATCTTGGTTTTTTGTCAAAAGAACTGTTGAAATATTACCAGATCTTGGTTTTTTGTCAAAAGAACTGTTGAAATATTACCAGATCTTGGTTTTTTGTCAAAAGAACTGTTGAAATATTACCAGATCTTGGTTTTTTGACAAAAGAACTGTTGAAATATTACCAGATCTTGGTTTTTTGTCAAAAGAACTGTTGAAATATTACCAGATCTTGGTTTTTTGTCAAAAGAACTGTTGAAATATTACCAGATCTTGGTTTTTTGTCAAAAGAACTGTTGAAATATTACCAGATCTTGGTTTTTTGACAAAAGAACTGTTGAAATATTACCAGATCTTGGTTTTTTGTCAAAAGAACTGTTGAAATATTACCAGATCTTGGTTTTTTGTCAAAAGAACTGTTGAAATATCACCAGATCTTGGTTTTTTGTCAAAAGAACTGTTGAAATATTACCAGATCTTGGTTTTTTGTCAAAGGAACTGTTGAAATATCACCAGATCTTGGTTTTTTGTCAAAAGAACTGTTGAAATATTACCAGATCTTGGTTTTTTCGTCAAAAGAACTGTTGAAATATCATCAGATCTTGGTTTTTTGTCAAAAGAACTGTTGAAATATTACCAGATCTTGGTTTTTTGTCAAAAGAACTGTTGAAATATTACCAGATCTTGGTTTTTTTGTCAAAAGAACTGTTGAAATATTACCAGATCTTGGTTTTTTTGTTAAAAGAACTGTTGAAATATCATCAGATCTTGGTTTTTTGTCAAAAGAACTGTTGAAATATCATCAGATCTTTGTTTTTTTGTCAAAAGAACTGTTGAAATATCATCAGATATTTGTTTTTTTGTCAAAAGAACTGTTGAAATATTACCAGATCTTGGTTTTTTGTCAAAAGAACTGTTGAAATATCACCCGATCTTGGTTTTTTGTCAAAAGAACTGTTGAAATATTACCAGATCTTGGTTTTTTCGTCAAAAGAACTGTTGAAATATTACCAGATCTTGGTTTTTTTGTCAAAAGAACTGTTGAAATATTACCAGATCTTGGTTTTTTGACAAAAGAACTGTTGAAATATTACCAGATCTTGGTTTTTTGTCAAAAGAACTGTTGAAATATTACCAGATCTTGGTTTTTTGTCAAAAGAACTGTTGAAATATTACCAGATCTTGGTTTTTTGTCAAAAGAACTGTTGAAATATTACCAGATCTTGGTTTTTTGACAAAAGAACTGTTGAAATATTACCAGATCTTGGTTTTTTGACAAAAGAACTGTTGAAATATTACCAGATCTTGGTTTTTTGACAAAAGAACTGTTGAAATATTACCAGATCTTGGTTTTTTGTCAAAAGAACTGTTGAAATATTACCAGATCTTGGTTTTTTGACAAAAGAACTGTTGAAATATTACCAGATCTTGGTTTTTTGACAAAAGAACTGTTGAAATATTACCAGATCTTGGTTTTTTGTCAAAAGAACTGTTGAAATATTACCAGATCTTGGTTTTTTGTCAAAAGAACTGTTGAAATATTACCAGATCTTGGTTTTTTGTCAAAAGAACTGTTGAAATATTACCAGATCTTGGTTTTTTGTCAAAAGAACTGTTGAAATATCACCCGATCTTGGTTTTTTGTCAAAAGAACTGTTGAAATATTACCAGATCTTGGTTTTTTCGTCAAAAGAACTGTTGAAATATTACCAGATCTTGGTTTTTTTGTCAAAAGAACTGTTGAAATATTACCAGATCTTGGTTTTTTGTCAAAAGAACTGTTAAAATATTACCAGATCTTGGTTTTTTGTCAAAAGAACTGTTGAAATATTACCAGATCTTGGTTTTTTGTCAAAAGAACTGTTGAAATATTACCAGATCTTGGTTTTTTGTCAAAAGAACTGTTGAAATATTACCAGATCTTGGTTTTTTGTCAAAAGAACTGTTGAAATATTACCAGATCTTGGTTTTTTGTCAAAAGAACTGTTGAAATATTACCAGATCTTGGTTTTTTGACAAAAGAACTGTTGAAATATTACCAGATCTTGGTTTTTTGTCAAAAGAACTGTTGAAATATTACCAGATCTTGGTTTTTTGTCAAAAGAACTGTTGAAATATTACCAGATCTTGGTTTTTTGTCAAAAGAACTGTTGAAATATTACCAGATCTTGGTTTTTTGACAAAAGAACTGTTGAAATATTACCAGATCTTGGTTTTTTGACAAAGGAACTGTTGAAATATTACCAGATCTTGGTTTTTTGACAAAAGAACTGTTGAAATATTACCAGATCTTGGTTTTTTGTCAAAAGAACTGTTGAAATATTACCAGATCTTGGTTTTTTGACAAAAGAACTGTTGAAATATTACCAGATCTTGGTTTTTTGACAAAAGAACTGTTGAAATATTACCAGATCTTGGTTTTTTGTCAAAAGAACTGTTGAAATATTACCAGATCTTGGTTTTTTGTCAAAAGAACTGTTGAAATATTACCAGATCTTGGTTTTTTGTCAAAAGAACTGTTGAAATATTACCAGATCTTGGTTTTTTGACAAAAGAACTGTTGAAATATTACCAGATCTTGGTTTTTTGTCAAAAGAACTGTTGAAATATTACCAGATCTTGGTTTTTTGACAAAAGAACTGTTGAAATATTACCAGATCTTGGTTTTTTGTCAAAAGAACTGTTGAAATATTACCAGATCTTGGTTTTTTGTCAAAAGAACTGTTGAAATATTACCAGATCTTGGTTTTTTGTCAAAAGAACTGTTGAAATATTACCAGATCTTGGTTTTTTGACAAAAGAACTGTTGAAATATTACCAGATCTTGGTTTTTTGACAAAAGAACTGTTGAAATATTACCAGATCTTGGTTTTTTGACAAAAGAACTGTTGAAATATTACCAGATCTTGGTTTTTTGTCAAAAGAACTGTTGAAATATTACCAGATCTTGGTTTTTTGACAAAAGAACTGTTGAAATATTACCAGATCTTGGTTTTTTGACAAAAGAACTGTTGAAATATTACCAGATCTTGGTTTTTTGTCAAAAGAACTGTTGAAATATTACCAGATCTTGGTTTTTTGTCAAAAGAACTGTTGAAATATTACCAGATCTTGGTTTTTTGTCAAAAGAACTGTTGAAATATTACCAGATCTTGGTTTTTTGACAAAAGAACTGTTGAAATATTACCAGATCTTGGTTTTTTGTCAAAAGAACTGTTGAAATATTACCAGATCTTGGTTTTTTGACAAAAGAACTGTTGAAATATTACCAGATCTTGGTTTTTTGTCAAAAGAACTGTTGAAATATAACCAGATCTTGGTTTTTTGTCAAAAGAACTGTTGAAATATTACCAGATCTTGGTTTTTTGTCAAAAGAACTGTTGAAATATTACCAGATCTTGGTTTTTTGACAAAAGAACTGTTGAAATATTACCAGATCTTGGTTTTTTGTCAAAAGAACTGTTGAAATATTACCAGATCTTGGTTTTTTGTCAAAAGGACTGTTGAAATATTACCAGATCTTGGTTTTTTGTCAAAAGAACTGTTGAAATATTACCAGATCTTGGTTTTTTGACAAAAGAACTGTTGAAATATTACCAGATCTTGGTTTTTTGTCAAAAGAACTGTTGAAATATTACCAGATCTTGGTTTTTTGTCAAAAGAACTGTTGAAATATCATCAGATCTTTGTTTTTTTGTCAAAAGAACTGTTGAAATATTACCAGATCTTGGTTTTTTGTCAAAAGAACTGTTGAAATATCACCAGATCTTGGTTTTTTGTCAAAAGAACTGTTGAAATATTACCAGATCTTGGATTTTTCGTCAAAAGAACTGTTGAAATATCATCAGATCTTGGTTTTTTGTCAAAAGAACTGTTGAAATATTACCAGATCTTTGTTTTTTGTCAAAAGAACTGTTGAAATATTACCAGATCTTGGTTTTTTTTGTCAAAAGAACTGTTGAAATATTACCAGATCTTGGTTTTTTTGTCAAAAGAACTGTTGAAATATCAGCAGATCTTGGTTTTTTGTCAAAAGAACTGTTGAAATATCATCAGATCTTTGTTTTTTTGTCAAAAGAACTGTTGAAATATCATCAGATCTTTGTTTTTTTGTCAAAAGAACTGTTGAAATATTACCAGATCTTGGTTTTTTGTCAAAAGAACTGTTGAAATATCACCCGATCTTGGTTTTTTGTCAAAAGAACTGTTGAAATATTACCAGATCTTGGTTTTTTCGTCAAAAGAACTGTTGAAATATTACCAGATCTTGGTTTTTTTGTCAAAAGAACTGTTGAAATATTACCAGATCTTGGTTTTTTGTCAAAAGAACTGTTAAAATATTACCAGATCTTGGTTTTTTGTCAAAAGAACTGTTGAAATATTACCAGATCTTGGTTTTTTTGTCAAAAGAACTGTTGAAATATTACCAGATCTTGGTTTTTTTTGTCAAAAGAACTGTTGAAATATCATCAGATCTTGGTTTTTTGTCAAAAGAACTGTTGAAATATCATCAGATCTTTGTTTTTTTGTCAAAAGAACTGTTGAAATATCATCAGATCTTTGTTTTTTTGTCAAAAGAACTGTTGAAATATCATCAGATCTTTGTTTTTTTGTTAAAAGAGCTTTGTTAAAATTCAGAAATATCTTTATATTTTGCAAGATCTTGAACATCCTTCGTGTTGAAAACAATATGAATCTGATATCAAGATTCAGTAAAATATTACAAAAAGTATCAATAAAAAAAATAATAACCACAAATTAAAGTTAAAAAATAATATCCACAATGTAAAGATAAAAAATAACCTAATTTAAAAAAAATTTACTAAAAGTTTATAAATGTTTAACTATTATTTTCAAACTCCAAAAATATATATATATATTCAAACCCCAAAAAGAAAACAAACTTTAGTTTGGTTGTTAAAAGTAAAAGTTTTAATTTGAATAAAGTGATAAGGATCAATTCCTAAAAAGTTTTTTAATCATTTTTAATTAGATACCAAAAAGAAAGAAAAAATTTAGAATTAGGTTCTTATTATTTATTTTCAATCTTTGTTTTAAATACATCTATGAAACAAAGTTTTGCTTAAAATAGAAGTTTTGAAGAAAAAAAAAATTCAAATAATCTTGTAACAAATATTTTGTATCATGAAATAATAACAGTATCTTATAATTTACATCAATTATATATATTGCTGGTTAGAAGCGAAATATGGTTGAACAGTTATAAATTGCTATAAATATTTTTTCAACATGTTTACAAGTTACAAGATTAAATAAGCTATTATAACCATCTGTTCAATATTTTATTATAACCATCTGTACACCAGATTATAGAAGCTATAATAACCATCTGTACACCATCAGTAAGCTATTATAACCATCTTATGCCATCAGTAAGCTGTTATAACCATCTGTACGCCATCAGTAAGCTGTTATAACCATCTGTAGGCCATCAGTAAGCTATAATAACCATCTGTACCCTAATTTGACTCAAAAGTCTCATTTAAGATTTTCAGTTATTTAAACAAAAAGAAAAATATGTGTGATAAAAACAATAAAAATGTAAAAATATAATTAATAGAATAATTAGTTTTAAAAAAATATTTAGATTTATTTAACTGAACATGGAGGAAGAGTTGGTGCTTTTAATGTTGGGAAAGATTGCAGGTAATATATATTAAAAAATTAAAATACTTTTTATTTTTCAGTTTGTTCTTATTAACTTATTGGCTATAACAATCACAAAATTTTATTTAGACTAATATATAATGGATATAGTTATCTTGGTCAAACCAACTTTGGTTCAGATTCTGTCTTGAGTAGTTGTAACAAGACAAATCAATGTTTTCTTTTACAAACAAATGGTTTAGTTAAAGCTGTTCATATACCATTTCATTGTGCATTAAGGTTTTACTTTTCTCTATAAAATGTTGTTTATTTATAATAAATTTTTTATATATAAATTTTTTTATGGTTATTATATATTAAAATTTGAACTGGTTTTTTATTATAAATGTTATTTATATAAAATTTGCAACTGAAATTTCTAGTATTTTTTCCATGTATGGTTGGGGATTTTTTTAAATGTCATTTCGCTAATTTATTGAGCTGCTATCTGCTTTTCTAATTTTTTTCATTTTATCTGTAATGCACTCATTTCAGTTTTTTTTACTTCTACAACTTTCTCTTAAAAGTTCTTTACATTCACCCAATTATCAAGAAGATTAAAACGCTTTGAGAATGTAGAGTTTAAAGATGCAGATGATTGGTTATCAGCATGTAAAGAATTATTATTTTTAGAAGAAAATTATTCTACTCTTAATTTCTATCTAAGATTATAAGTTCTTTTTTTATGTTTTAAGTTCACCACACATCCATTAGATAACCATTTTCTCTGTTCTTTACACCAACCTTCATTGCCCATGTTTTACTGCCATACTTCATAAAACTCTGATGCATAAGATTTTTAACTTGCTTTTAGAAATGGATCCTAATTCTGAACCACCAGTTTATCCAATTGTAACTCTGAGATTATCATCGCACTCTTTTTCTCTCCAACTATTTATTTCAATCACTTATTTGACACTCTTTTCTATAGCTCTATAAAATATTGTTTAGAGTATAGAAAATGTACTTTTATATTCTATAAAAGTACATTTTCTTTACTCTAAATAATATTAAGGGCACCTTGCACAACACAACATCTTTTGTGAAGCAATTGCTTACAAACTGTAGAAACAATAGAGTTTGCTTCATTTCCTTACACGCTATGTATGCCCATTTCCAGTATTTTCTGCTTGCTGATTTTTGAATTTACAGGGCAAACTTTTGTCATATTCATGTTTATTTTAAGCTCCCAATTTTATTTTTTCACCACTGAACTTTTAGTATAATTCTTCTTCTGTCGCTACAAACAATCATTCATTATCTGCATAGAACTGCAAAAGCCTGGTACACCAGCACTGAATATTTTTCAAAGAACTTCAAAAACAATAATAAAAACAAAAAACTGGGTACTGAACTTTAATGCATTACTTTAACGCACACTTTAACGCACACTTTAATGCACACTTTCTCCAACTTTTTTTTTTTCGATTGCTGTTATGATATACTCACTCATAGTCATGATAACTGTTACCTGCAATTCTTCAACATCTAAACCCCACTACAAGACCTCTCATAGTAATCTGTTGATATTTTTTTCAGGCTCAACACAGATTTTTTTCTTCAAAATATCTTCATCAATATTAAAAAATATTTATGAAGATAATTATACAAAGCTTCTTATTTTATTGACAATAATTTTTTTTAAATCTTTATTACTCAAAGACTTTTATTCCATGTTAAAAAAAGTTAAAAATTAATAAATAACAATCTGAGTAAGTAAAAATAGTAACTAGAAAAAGATAATAATATATAATAAATAACAGTTTAAGTATATATCAATAAGAATTAATATTTAGTAATATTTATAAAATATATAATACGTTAATTAGTATATGTTTAATAAATATGAAATAGTATATAATAATAATTACTAATTTACACACACATGTATGTATGTGTATATATATATATATATATATATATATATATATATATATATATATATATATATATATATATATATATATATATATATATATATATATATATATATATATGTATATATATATATGTTTGTTATAATTTTTCTTTCATTTATTTTATTGTTATTATTAGTAGTAAGTTATCTTTTTATTTTTGTTACCATTATTTGAGCATGTTTTAAAAGTATTTTTTTTTTCTTGTTTTTTTTTTCTGTTTTTTTTTTAATTTTTATTTTTTATTTTTTTTAATCATATAGAACTTATTTATTATTTATTATTTTTAATTATATAAGCTTAGTATCTCTTACAAATAATAAGAACAGTATTTAGAACTTGTTCTAGTTAGACTACTTTACAAATTTGTGTTTCTTTTATAGTACAGTTCACAGTGTCCAAGCCAAAGATGTGCATTTACTTAAAAGAATAGCAAATATAGTTGAAAAAAATTCTCAAATAGGTATTATTTTTTAGCTGTTTGTTGCTTATAGTATTGTTTAAATGTGGTGTTATAATAATAATAATAATAATAATAATAATAATAATAATAATAATAATAATAATAATAATAATAATAATAATAATAATAATAGTAATAGTAATAGCAACAACAATGATAGTAATAAAATCTATCATGTCATCAAATTTTGCTATTTTACCACTCAAAAAGGCATTTTACCACTTGAGCTTACATACATCAACTGACTTATATATATAGAGGAGATATAATGTTATATAGAGACATGCAGGGAGTGTACATACATTGGGAAAAAGGTTAAGGTTATGATTGGCATTAAGATAGTCTGCTCTAATCCTAAACCAGAGTTGATGTGTGTACACTCATTTAGGTAATTTGATGTGTGTACACATCAACTTACCTAAATAAGGTAACAATTAAACTAAGTTTAAATGCCCTTGTTTTAATGGTTAATTGTTGTCATCATGTAAGAATAAATCCACATATTATTAAAATTAATATCACGATAATAATAATGATAATAATATGTAATAAATATTATATTATGATAATGATGATGAGGTATTATAGATGATAGTTATAATATTTTGTCATAGATGCGAAAGAAACTTGCAAGAATCTCATCAAGGTTTTTAATGAAATTCAAGTTCCTTCAGCCCAACACAAAGTTAGTTGAGTTTATTTAATTATGTTTAAATTTCAATAATACTAGGAAAATTTATACACACTGCTAGGGAAATTTATGCTAATTATACACACTGCTACTGGGAGATGACAAATAAATCATAGCAAATTCTGTTAGGCTTGGATACTATTTCACGTTTGCTGATCACCACTTTATAAGGTATTCACGATTTGTTTCTCCGCGCAACAGTCTTGTTTGTTAAATTTGTATTTCCCCCTTGGCCTTGGAGAGGTGAATAACATATTTTAAAAAGAAAAGAAAAAAGGGTCTGCTGTCCAATTAAGGCCAGCAGCTTTTACAAAAGAATCAATTTTATTTGCAGTTGAATCTTCTGTTTACTATCTTGATCTGTGTGCACAGTGACTTCCTCAAAACAATAACATTAACTATTGTGCATCTTAATGGTTTTATCATTTTTATGGTCACCTCTTCTTTTCCAAAGTAGAGATAAATTACCGCTGGTGCTACTAAAAGAATCACAACTCTTTCTCAGAACTTATAATATTTTTGTTTTTCTCTTTGTGTTTTAACTAATCCCAAGAAAATAGTTTTTAAATGAGGTCAAGAAAATTTGCAATCATATATTTTTCATTTTCATTAATGTTAAACTAAGTGATGTTAAACTAGTGAAGAGTGAACAACCTGAAGTAATTAAAATCTTGTTCTTAGTATCTTTCTTTCTCAGTTTAACAATGTGACAACACGTTGAGTTACTTCAGAAAATCATGGAACCTCAGCTGATTATTTTTGTAATCTCCTAATATGGATTGTGAAGTTTGATAGATTTTTTTGAATGAAGTAGTTGACAAATGCCTTTCAGGTAAAGTAAATACAACTTACTAGAAATTCTTCTAATAGTAAATTTAATCCTAATTTAAAACTAAATTAAACCTAATTTACTTTAACCCAAGTTAACCTAAGTTGTTAGGATTGTTTGCATTCTAATTTTTTATTTAGCTGCAAATTATCTAGTTCATTTGGCATTACACCATTTCAAACATAAATTGCTTAACCCCTTCTATAATTGGTTTTATCTTACTAAAATAGTTATCTATTTCTATAGTTACCATAGTTATCTATTGATTGGAAGTAGAATTGAACTAAGTTTCAGTTATGGAGATTAGGTTGTATTTATTTATTTTTTAGTTAATAGTTTCAGGTTAGTAATTTTTGCTTGATTGAGTGAAGTTGTAATTGTGTAGAAGCAATGGAAAGATGTTTAATTTTTCTGATGGCGCTGTTTTGTGTTTGATGTGGATGTATGTGCTGGACAGTATTGTTAATGTTTATTGTTTTTTGGGATAACTTTTTTTGATTTAAAGACGTCATTGTATTTTTTCCTGTTTTTTATTTATTTTGTTGAAAGTTAAGGTTTAACTATATATTTTCAATACTTGAACCAGCTGTATTTAAAAAAAAAAAATGTCAAATAGTACCTAAGATGAACACCATTAACAAAAGTAAAATAAAAAAGAGTGAATAATGTTTACAAATGATTTCGATTTTGGTACTATTTGACATATTTATTAGTTATAATGCCTGACCAAGTCATTGAAATTTATTCTAATTTTTGTTTTAATTTTTCTATGAAATAAATTATAAAATGTCAAAGTATATGAACTATGTTTATCTGGTTATATGTAATAAATTATTGGTATATGTAAGTCATATATCAAAATATGACTTATATATAATGCGTACATTATATGTATTGAATTTGTTGTGTAAGTTTGTACAGCAGTTGTTATTGTTTGATGATTTTAACTTTAACTTGTTTTTAGTTCAAGCATTTTTTTTTTTAAATATAGCTTATAATTTAATATGTGGTAGTGGTGTAGTAGTAGAGGGCTTGCTTCATAAGCAAGAAGTTCCTAGTTCAATCCCAACCATGTTCCTGGTAGTACAGCACTCAACGTGTTTGTCAAAATTCATGTTTCAGAGTTATAGAGTTTAGAGCGGGTTGTAACCACAATGAAAGTAGCTTCCTCGACTGCAGTTGCCTTCTCTGTCTTGGGGATGTAAATAAGCATTATGTATATTTAAAAAATCATGTTTAAGAGCAACATTGTTCATTTAAAATGTTGATGTTATCTCCATGAGAAATTTGATTGTTGTTGTAAGCAGCTGAATTGTGTCATTTAGTTGTCTCTGATGGTTGACCAGATATTTTTATCCTGTTTGTTAGTGCAGAAGTTGGATTGTTCAGATTACTTTTCTTTTTCTTTTGTCATTGTCACAATAATTATTTTTCCATAAAATGAATTTCCATAAAAAAGATACCACCTGGAATAGCAGTGTATTACCTCATGTTGTGAGGTAATACACTGCTATTCAGTTATAAACTTTTTTCTCAAGATTAGAAGTAGTTTGATGATTGCGATTTTTTTGAGTGCATACTTCCATCTTTTTTGACCTGAGGTTACATCTAACCTCTCATCAAAGCAATATTTCATCCTTGATATCTAATTTCCATTTTTGTAATAACCTGATGAAATCTCTTACCATGCTCCTTAATGACATAACCTATGTTTTTGGGAAAGAAGTTTAGGTTTGAATCCAACTTAAAAATCTTTACAAATGTGGACAAAAATGTTGTTTGTAATTAGGTCCTTGTTATTTTCTAGAAATTTTGAATGCACACCAAGCTTCTTTTTCAACTTTTGTCATTGCTCTTTCAAGTTTCTCTGACTTCAAAATTGCTTTTTTTTTGGACCTAACAAATACCATCTTTGATCTTTGCCTAAGATGCTTTTAAAATATGAGACATTTTTTGTAAAGCTTTTCCTCAAAAATCTAGGGCTTTTACAAATTATTTTACCTAGTTTAAAACTTAGTTACCAATCCTAGTTTGATATGAAGTAGGGTAATAACATTGAACAACAGAAGACTTTATCTATTATCTACTTGTGTTCATTGAACAGTTGTAGTTCCACTTGTGATGGCTAATAAACTTTCTTGTAATGATCATCATCAGTCCTGCTGTCCCATAAGCAAAAGAAACAAATACTTTTTCCACTTGAATTTAGAATAATTATTGTCAAAAAGTTCTTTGATATTATCAAAGTCTAATTTTTCTTCTAGTGTCTGTATAATTATTTCCATTGTGGAGCAACACTGTTTTGAGATTCCCAATTGAGCTATCTATAAACAGTTGCCATTGGGCCGGATTATGCTTGAGTCTAAGAGAAGTAAACAAACCAGCCACATCTTTACAATAACTATAATAGATATTTACAAATGTCATAGAAAACTTCAAATTCTTTGTGTCATTGGCAGTACATACATGTTCTGCAGTCTTTGCCTAATATAATTTACTCTGAATGGGAAAGTGAGACTGAAAAGTTGTTATTGGTACAAAAGCTTTCTTCGTGTCTTTGCTACTGTTGCTCGCTTACTCTTGAGATAAAATTGAGATGATTGCACCTTTCTTCAAAAAGAATCAAAAAACAACATAAAGCGACTTCAGCATAGCCATAAATAACAGTAGAATTAAAAAATAAATGTAAAATAAAACACCATGTTTAATTAAATTAAATTGCTTTTGAATTATTTGATGAGAAATATACTTACATTTTGTTGTTGTTGGAATTTTCTCTGCTAATACCGAAAATTTTACATTTTTTGGAATTAGCAGAAAAAATTTATTGATAAACAATAAAAAAATTACACTGGGCAAAAATTTGTAACACTGTGTTATTAATTACATAAAAAAACATAACCTACTTGCTTTTCTGCTGCTTTAACATTATTTCATCTGTTTTCTTTAATCTATTTAATATTTAGTTTGACTTTCTTGCTTACTTAAGTTCATTTAAAAAACAATAATATAAAAAAGCAACTAAGCACACAGTAAAAGTTAGTGATGCTAATGTTAGTATTGCTAGTTGGATGTATGTACTAAAGCTGACAGTATAGTATATGAAACAGCTGTTTTGAATCATATAATGGCAATTATACTTGTGCTGTCTGCATGAAACGTATAAAATATGTAACTTAATATTTAAGTTGCAAATCATATTTTATATAAAACTTTATCTCAAGACAAAACATTTTATCTCAATATTAATGCAAAATTTTGTTTAAGTATTTGTTTCATATATTTTTGTTTTATATATTTTAGTTGTAGTATATAAATTTTTAAATTTATTTGCATATTTTGTTGAAGTTTTTACTATTTGATGTCTTTTTAAATATATATATTTTGATAAATTTAGTTCATTTAAACAAATCTTTCATTATATACATATTAAACTAAAATATTTCTTTAATTATCTGTGTCATGCTGTTTCATGAACTGGTTTGGGAGAAGTTTTATGATCTGTGTGTAACATAGCTACAGAGTGTCAGCTTGTGCTTTATATTTTTAGGCAGTTAATTGCATATTGGCGTCATCTTTGTCTGAGGATTTTCTTAAAGAGTGCTTGCTAAAGATTATAAATAGTTTATCTGGTATATGTAAGTTAAACATATTTTATTGGTATATAGTATTTCTCAAGCAAAATGAATGTTACATTAAAAGAAAATAGTATTAATGTACAGCTATGCACCAAAGTTTAATTGAGATGGTAATTTTAATCAAACTTTTCAGGGTTTTGTCAACTAAAATCAGGAAAATGAATTAATTTTTTTATTTTTAAAAGAACATTTAATACAATTAACATTAATAAGATAGTTAAAAATAATAATTCAAAACAATTAAATAATTGTATAATCATAAAATGAGTTGCATAAAAGTTTAATCAAGTTAAGGTTTATAACATAAAAAATTTTTTAAAAAGGCAAGTTTAATATTTAAAGTGTCCTCCTGTGGCGCAATGGCAAATAAGAACTCATCTCTGTATTGGTTTGACAAATTTCATGCACATCTCGTGTGGCACTTTTAACCAATGCTTTTTTAATGCTTCTAATACTCAGTTGATTGAGTTTGATGGTTTACCAATTAAATGTCGATCCATGACCGAATATTTTCTATTGGGCTGGTATCTAGTGATCTAGGACACCAATACAACAAATTGATCTTCTTTGTGTTAAACCAGTTTCTTCTGCCATACAATTACCTTATTGATAGAATCAAATGTGCTTCAAGTGTGTTTTTGTAGGTATATTGGTTGATACAGCCATTATAAATCTCACAGATACTAAGGCCTTTGTGGGAAAATTATCCTCATATGTCTACTGAACCTTCACCACCTTGCCGTCTTGCATAGCGCTCACAATATTCTAAGTTGCATATCTTTTAAGGTATATTCTTCCTTTGCGGTTCACAACCTGAAAGTATGACTCATTGCTCCAAATATCTTTTGCCCAATCTTTAATGCCCAATGCAAATGTTCTTTGAGCCATTTTTGTCTTTTGTGTTGATCCATGTTTGACAGAATAGGTTTTTTTATTGCAATGTAAGACCAATACCTTTTTTTGCTATCGTTCTTCTAACAAGTTCTCTGCTTACATTTCGATTAGAAAAGGATTAATATTTAAGCTAGCTTTTTGTCGCTAATTTTCTCTACTGATTTTGAATAAACTACCTTTGTCGCGGTGACTAAGCTTCAATGGTCTTCCAAGATGAGGCATGTCAACAACATTACCTATCAACTCCTAGGTTTTCGCTGTTTTTTGCACGGAAAATTCAGAAACACCCATAAGTTTAATAATTTTAACGTTGTTATGGTTCTTTGATTTAATCAGTCCAATAATTTGCCAATTGATGCTCTTTGACACTGCTTTTCTACCCATCTGAAAGCAAATTGAAATTTAAAGTATCGCATTCTTTAGATAATTTTTAGTAATTAAAATATTTTTTTGTAATTTTAAAATTATTTTTTTATTCTAGAATCACAAGCACTCACTATATTTATCATTTAAAGCGGTAATTAAATATAATAATTAGTTATAAAGTGTGAAAAATGTATAATTAATTAACTCGATTAAACTTTTATGTCATCAGTAAAATACAACGTCTAGCATTCAATTAGGTTTACACAAGTAGTGTATTATGTGTAAAATTTTTTTTTGCTTATTTTATCAATGCAAGTATAAATAATGAAAAATAAAAAGGATAAACTTCCAAAACTTCTAAAAGTCTAAAATCAATTAAATTTTAATGTTAGAAAAACTAGCACATTGATATGAAAACCTCTCGATTAAACTTTTGTGCATAGCTGTATATATATATATATATATATATATATATATATATATATATATATATATATATATATATATATATATATATATATATATATATATATATATATATATATTCTTTATGATTTATATTAACTTGAAGGTTTTAATAATTACAGATTTACAAGATTAAACATTACCTGTTTAATTTTGTAAATCTGTTGTATTAATGTTGTTGTATTAATGTTGTATTATCTGATAATCATTAGTATAATAATAATAGTATAATAGTAAATCTGTTTTTATATTAATTACCAAAGTTTTTTTTTTTACTGTTTATAGATAATGTTTTACTTTACAAATTTGTCAAATATCAAATTTAAACTTTATAATATTGACAAATAATAGAAAAAGCTCCATCTGGCAAAAAAAAAAAGTTTATAAATTATAAGAAAAAGAATTGCTAATAATTTATAGACTTTTTCAAGTTTTCATTTTTTTTTAAGTTATTTTTATTTTATAAATATTAGAAAATAAGATTTAAGTTATTTAGGCCAAATGTTTTAAACAAAAAATAGTATAATTAATACTAATTATAAAAATTTAAACAACAGCAACAACAATAACAACAACAACAACAACAACAACAACAACAACAACAACAACAACAATAATAATAATAATAATAATAATAATAATAATAATAATAAAACAAAAAACAGATGTGAAATAATAAGTTACGCAGAACACATATGAACCGTAACTTCAAAAAATGCTACCTTGTATAGCTGCAGCAAAACAGCTACTATAAATTATGATATATTTTCTGTCTAATTTTGCCATGGAATTGTTAATAATGAGGCATTAACAATTGCGACAATCATTAACAACAATGTTGCAAGTATTAGTAATATGGTTGTTAAAAAGTGTGAATTGAATTGAATCTGGAATAGAATTGAATTATTATAAAATAAAGTTTAATACGAATATTGAATCTAGCAGTTACTATTGGTGTTACAGTTTAGTTTGCTTTAGATAAACATGTTGATTAGGTTATTATACCAGTTGATAAATTAGTTTTAGTTTAAACTTTTGAATAAGATCTCTACATTTTTTTTACTTGGTAAAGTTAGGCCATGTTCTTTAGGTATTTTTGTGACATGTTGTATACAATGCATTAATATCTACTTTTGAATAAAAACAAAAGACAACCCTAGCATGTTTTATATTCTAGAGAGTAGATATAAATATGCTGGAGGCAAAAGGCAGACAACTTTGTTAGCTTTTTGGAATGCCACCTTGTTGAATTAAGTTTCTTAGATATATAGCTATATAAAAATGATTCTAATATTGTAACTTTTAAATTGTTTAAAGCTTTTCCCAAAATAAAGAAGTGCAACAAAATATAGAAGAGATGCAACTAAATATAGAAAAGTCTTATTTAACAAGTACTTATCAGAGTCTTGTTTTCCAGCCTGCTAGAATCTGTTATTCCTATTTCAAAAAATTCTGGAGAGCGATCTGACTCATCTAACTACCGTCCCATTAGTCTTCTTCCTATCATAAGCAAGGTTTTTGAGTCTTTAATTAACAAACACTAATTTTGATATGCTGGTCTTCTCCCTTCGCTATCCTCTTACAGTGTATCAGGAAACGTCTTTAAGATTATTAAATTCTTCCTTACAAATTGTAGCATAAAAGTTGTCCTCGGTAGGCAGCGCTTTTCATCATTTCCTGTAACTTTAGGGGTTCCTCAAGGTCCTATCCTTGACACTATACTTTTTTAAATTTACATTACTAATCTCCCAGAACTTTCACATCTAAGATATCATTGTTCGCTGATAATACAATTATTTATTCCTGTTTTCTTAAGAAGCCAAGCCATTGTTGGACATGCGCTTACAGCCAACCTTCAACCATTATCACATCCTCGTAAGTTGTAATAATGTAAGCGTCTCTTATGCCATCTACTAAAATTCATTTATAATAAATGGCATTTCCTGTTACTTATCATACAACTAAGTCTCATCATTTTACTGTGACTGTTCCTAGGTGCTCCAAAAATTCTTATTTATTTAGTTTTTTTCTTTGAACATTAGCACTTTGGAATTCCCTCCCTTCTTCTTGTTTTCCTGATTTGTATAATTTTCAAGCTTTTAAGTTGTCTGTTAATCTTTATCTTGCTTTATAAACTTGACTTTTATTCTTATATCCAGTAACTTCCAACTCTAATAGTGTTTGTTTGCAGCCTTGTTGATGAAGTGAAGGTGTAAAGATGAAGAAAACTTGATAAGCACAATTGAAGAATGAAAAAATGCACAAATGAAATGAAAAACAAGGTTGCTGTGCAGAAAAACAAGTTGAGAGCTGTAATACCAGGGTTGTGGTGGGGATCAAATTTGCAACTTATTGTTATAAAGCGAGTGGTCTACCGCTCCCACTGGCCCTCAAAAAATTCAAGATCGATAAAAATGTCAATGAAAACTGTGCGGAAATCCTTTTTATACTTTTTTTGTAGATAACAAATCTGTTGAAATTAAAATCTTAGCTGCTCGTCCTCGATTTATAACTATAATTATAATTTATAAGTTGTTATTATTTATTAATTACTTCAGCTATCTGCAATACTTTTGAAAGTTATCATAAATCTACAATAGGCAATAAAGCCACACTTTTGTATACTATTAATCCAATTGGAGCAATTAGAAATTAAAAATTAGAATCAGAAGAAGTAAAAAATTGTTTTTATCAATATTTTCTGAATTAATTTTTAAAAAAACGGGGTTCAAACAAATAAAATTAAGATAAATAGAAAATAAAAGTGTTATAAATGTCTCGAACTAAATTCTATAACAGCTTTCATCAATCGCTCCCCATACGACACATCAGTGATTATAATAATTTGATATTGTGATCAATACTTTAAAAATTCCCTATGGATTGACTCTCCGGCTTGTTCAGATACAAGTCCAAGTCCATAATCTGATTTCAGTTCACAAAGGCATTGTTCAATGTGTTTAAGAATACATGCATTTTGAGAGTTTCAGATAAATCTGTTACCTGAAACATTGTTTTTAAAACTTGCACGTAATGAGATAAATTGAAAAACCTTTCCAGTTCCAAAACAACATTTGACAACATTGTCCATTGCTTTTAGCAATGAAACTAAAGGTAACAACAATAACGGGCTAACTTTACCAAGGACATCAGCTTCAAGAAGTTTATCTGCATGTTGAAGTAGCTTATAACACGCATTGCCTTCAAAGACCTCACCCTAAACAAAATATATGAATTAACTCATTTTGATTTTAATTAGTAAAAAGTCTCTAAATTTTTTATCAAATTCTCACCTGGTAATTTTTTGAAATCAATTTTAACTTTAGGGCCATAGCATGGCTTTTTCTCTGCCTAAAAGTGGTAAAATTCTGTTCCAAAAAACATGAATGACGAATCCTTTTTATTAAATGTAATTCAGGAAGAGGGCATTTAGCTATAACTAACATAGAATCTGGTTTGTTAAAAAGTGGAAGGTTCACTGTGCTCATTGTGTTTAGGGGATCTCTTTTTTTTTGTTCCTCCTAATAGCTGAAACCTAATAAAATATATATTAAATATATATTAAATGTTTATTATTAAACAGGTGAAAATACATTGATAACAGAAAATTATTTAAAACATAATGTTATAAAATTTTACCTGTCGTAGCATTTTCTCAGATCACAATATATGTTTGCAAACCTGCACATCTATTGTTCAAAGTTTTCTAAGAAATATCTAAACTGTAGTTTACATCACATATATTTTCTTCCTCCTGTGTCATTAATCCTCGGAGTGACCATAATTTAACATAGCAATATGGACAAGGATTTGTTGAAGTGGCTGTCTGCAGACCATTAACAACCAAAATTAATTTAAAATCAGCTACAAAAACAATAGGACTCCTATCTAACTTAGTTAGATTAAACAGCAGTTTCAGATTTTCATAAGATTCTTTGATTTGAGGTACTATACAAAGCATTATTAATCTGTGAACACCTGTTAACTTTCTTTTTTTGCTAGCTGTACCCCCTTCAGAATACAAGGATCTTTTTTTTTAGGAAAGCTTAGTTCCTCCAAGATTTTTAACTCTTCAGTTTCATCTTTAGTTAATTCACGATTTAGCTCTGGGTGATAACTTTCTGGTAAAATTGTTGCACTAATTTTTAGAAAACCCTGGCCTCCGTCAGCCGTTACCTAAATTAAACAAATTTACTTCTGAAAATTATATTACAAATTAAAAATTAAATTTTAATGTAAATATAAAATACAATGATACCTTAATGTATACTTTTTCATTAATCTCTCTAGCTATCATTATGGCATCCACAATATCTTGTGAATATGCCCAACAAATTTAGCTCTTTACTTTTTTTTTAGATTCGCCCTCTACATCAAACATTTTTGTGTAATCTGATATAAATTTTTCAAAGATTTAGATTTTTCTGATGCCTGTACCTATATTGGATCTAATAAATTTAGTAAATTTCTCCATCACATTTGAAGATACTCCAGTATTTACCTGAAAGTTATTCAAGCATTCGCTTGAAAAGTTGACTTTTTTTGGCTATATCAGGTTTTAAAACGATTTGTGATTTGTATCTTCCTTTTGAATGAAGCTCTAAGCAGATATTTTTTTTACTTGAATCTATTTGATTATCTGCCTTAGTTTTAAGTAATGAATTTATTAACTGATCTTTTTCTTTATCTAGTAAGGTTTTGTTTCAAAAAAATTCAATATTTTCTGCTGATTTAGTTTGCTTGCATTAATGGGACAGTCCCTTTCCAATTTCTGATTTGCAATACGAACAAATGATTATTGAACTTGAACTTTTATTACCTATAAATTTTGAATAAAAATATCACTCTTTTTGTTTATTATTATATGTATATATAAATGTAAAAGCTTATAATATTTACCAGAACAAGATTTTAAAGAAATCTTCCTATTTCCGGCAGCAGCCGGTAAGCCACTGTCTTCAGTAATGTTAGAAGTCAATCTTCTTTTAAAGCCTCTTCCTTTAACGACAAGCTGATGACCAATATACCTTGCTGTGATGCATGTATAGAAATTGCATTGTCTATCTCCTCTAGTTCTATTTTCTTTTATCAATAATATGTCTTCATAGTTTGGCATTTTAGGCAATTTTCTATTTTTAATATCTTTGTCTTGCTCATTTAATGTTATTCTGCAGATACCACATATACTAAGAGGATATTTGCTGTTTACTAGGTCAAAATCTGAATGTATATACATTTTAATTTGTTCAGCTTTTCTGTGATTGCAAGCTGCTGAGACTTTTTTTTTGAAATTATTTTTTTTTCCACATGGTGCACACACTTAGTCTACTCACACATACTCTAGATTCATCATGATTTGCTGATTTGTTGGGCATATCAAAAGTATAATACTCGATACTTATTTTTAAAGATTTAATTCATAATTTTCCAAAAAATAAAGAAGTTGTCAAAGATAAAGACTTTATACTTATATGCATAAATAGTATCATAGTTATTATTTCTCACATTTGTTGTCATATCCGTTTATAATTACTTGAAGCTCAAAACTTTGGTAGTTTAATTCAATAGAGTTTTAGCTATTTAGTAACACAACATTTTTTTAATTAAAAACCAGAAATATACACAAATGCTTTAAGTGATTTAAATCGAACAATGGCGTTTTTAGGAAAAAAGGGTCAATTTGAAAGTCATTTAAAAGCAGCTAGGATGTACAAAAAGAGTTCTTAAAGGATCTGGAAACAGTTTTCATTGACATTTTTATCAATCTTGAATTTTTTGAGGGCCCTTGTGTGCTAGGGTTTCTGAACACTGTTTAACAGTAAAACAGCTATTTTTTTTGTAAGAAAAATTAAAAACAGCAAATAGCTGTTTTTACTTTTTTTTTTTTTTTTTATTGAAATTAAAATGACAAAAAATTAAAAACTTTTTTTATACGTTCGCTGTAATAATTAAATTCTATTGCAATATTATAATGAGTTTTAACTCCATAAAATTTCATTCAAACCTAAAAATGTAAGAATTTTTTAGATAAAAGTTTCAAATAAAAAATGTTAAAATTGCTAAAAAAAAAAAAGTTTCTTTAGCGACTTGTTTTTAAAACAATTTAATGGTTTTAATTTTTTTTTTTTTTTTTTAATGGCTTTGATTTTTTTTTTTTAATAACAGTTTAATAAATAGTTTTTGGATAATAAGTAACTTTAAGAAATAGTTTTAGTTTAGTAGTTAACATTAAAAAAAAAAAAAAACTAATCACACAGGCTATTACTAGTAGTCTGGACATACGCAACAAAATGGAAAAATCCAATTACAAAAGAGTTGTAAGGACTATGTCAGCGTTGTAGCAAAATAATTAAATGCATCATGGAAAATTATACTACTACTTCAAAAAATCACTTCAAAAAAATTTGTTTTGATAAGGCAACAGAATTGATCATATTAACAGATAAGAGAGCAAGTGAGAAGAGACAAAAAGTTGGATTTGGTTGGACTCTGACTTGGCTATCGATGACATTATGATTTGAGCCATAACCAGAAATAGATACAATTTCTGGTCAATAACTTGAGATGGATTTAAACTCCCCTCTAATGAATGCAATGTAATGAAAATTCTGCCCATAGGTTTTGATGAAAAGCAAAAAAAATAAAAACCATAAATTTAAAAGTAGCCAATAAAGTAAAATTTAGATTGTCAATGAGGTTACTACTTTGTAGACTGTCAATGAGGTTACTACTTTGTAGACTGACAATGAGGTTACTACTTTGTAGATTGTCAATGAGGTTACTACTTTGAATAATTTGATAAAATTGACATCATCCGTATAAAACATGATTAATTCGAATATTTTGTAAATGCAGTGCGCTTGATATGTTTGAAATAATCAAACAACATCTAAGTGTTTTAGGAATATCTATTTTAAAAAATTTATAAAAAAAATATTTGCTGGCATCTACACAGTATGATACTTCTGTAAATAAGAATTATATTGGAACTTTAGATGTTATTGGTCATTTCTGTCTTAATCATTTAAAATTAGTTTTTATCTTAACCATGGTCTACATTTTGGAGTATGTGGCATACTTTATGAGAAATAGCATGATATTGAAGATATAAGTGGCACCTGTGATAATTATAATAATGAAAATTATTCTTTTCGCAAAGGCACTAATATTGAAATTATAAATGATGAGTGTGAAGATGATATTGAATAAAGTTATTTACTTAAGAACTCATGCAAGTTGATAATTAGATCAACCAATTTATAATTAGTTTGATGTATTTTATCAAGTTGATAAAATACATCAAACTGTCAAGTGTTTGAAATCAATTTTTTTGACTTTAAGTCATAGTTCTACTATTAAGCATCTATGAGTATTCATTTATTTTCCAAAGTTAAAAAACAGTAAAACGACTATTAACAGCTGTTTTTAAAAATTCTAAAACAGTAAAACAGCTGTTTTTTAAAAAGTAAAGAAACATATATTGCTGCACCACTACCGCATTCATTGAGCTTCCCAGTGTGTTTAATTGTAATAAAAACCCAAAAAACACAATTAAATGAAATAAAATTTTCGATATTATAGTTACATATAATCACATATGTAAATAAAGTTATAAAAAGGCCTTTATTAGATTCCATTTTATTAGATATCAAACCCTTGAAATAACACATTATGCTAGTGATAACACATGTTTACATCAACACATTATGTTAACAATAACACATTGTGTTTACAATAACACATTATGTTAACAATAACACATTATGTTTACATCAACACATTACGTTAAGGGTTTGATCTCTAATAAAATACTTAATTTATGATAATAATTTCAAGTTATATAACTATGTTATATAATTCATTAATTATATTATGATTGTAAAATTAATTTAATTTTTTAGTAAATGCCAATGACATAGAAAAAGATCTTGAGTTCGAATCTGAACGACGTAAACTTTTACAGTTTTGCAATGCGCAGCTTCATTTGATTGATATGTATATAATGATTAATAATGTCGATCTCTCAGTTCAAGATTTTTCATCTGAGTTTAATACAGATGATGGCGAGAGCAAGGATCTAGAAACTATTTTACATTTAACTTCTTCTGAGTGTAAAAAGTTTGTTCATCTTCTAAATAGCTACAAAGATCTTTGCATAGATACAAAAAAAAATTTGTTTAATGAAGAGATTAGTGTTGCTTCATTTCTAAATTGCTTTCATATTAACATCAAAGAGTTTTTTTGTAAAGAGAATCACACTTCACAAGCTTTGCCCAACTTTGAAGTGAAAGATGATTTAAATATTGAATTGACTATTCAACTTGGTAAGTGAATACATGCATTAGTGTATGTATATATCTATCTATGTATGCATATATATGTATGAATGTATGTATGTATGTATGTATTTATGTATGTATGTATTTATGTATTTATGTATGTAAATATGTTTGTATGTATGTATGTATTTATGTATGTAAATACAATAATAATCTTTTTAGTATCTAAAAATATATAGCATTTAATTTTTTAGGTACATTCTTGTTCAAGGTTTGTCATCAGTTTTTTACAATTAAAAAGACATATAATGATTTTAGCATCATTCAAAACTTTATGTTTATCCATAGTCACTTTTGCTGACAAAACTCAATTTTTTTAAATATCCTATGTTTAAAATAATTAGATAATTAAGTACTAATCATATTAACTAAAATACTTTTGAATTATATTGACATTAACTACATTTTAGAATGCTATTGATGGTTTATTCCCTGTAAGCAAACTGTCAATGATCTTTGAAACTTCCAAGTTACCTCCAAAGCAAATTCTGGTATTTGCATTTAAATTATTTATATTACATTCGTAACATTTATCTAGTTTAGTTATATTTTTTAATGTAAATTAATTTCTTTTCTTTTTTCTTTTTTTTAATATGGCTAGCAATTAAGTGTTATATACATATTATATTATCACTTATATATATTAAATATCACTTATGTATGTTAAATATCACAAAATCCAAATTTCCCATTATCCCAAGATCCGTTCTGCTGTAATGATGTACCCTTAATTGAAATAGTTAAGTTTACAGTTTGTTAAGAATTGAAATAAGTAATAGAATTAAATTAAATGTATAATAATTTTAAAATACATGAAATAAAATCTATATTTTTAATAATTATTGTTCTAGTTAATTATTTTATTTATCCACAGAAATAATTTATTGAAATAGTTAGTTAAATAATTTTTTGGTATAAATATTAAACTTCAGAAAAATCTGGTGATAAATTAAACATCTGACATTTAAAAAAAAAAAGTAAGTATATAGTTCAATGTGTCAATTTCAGACTTTTTTTTAAAAAAATGGTTTAATAAAATTTGCGATATAAGTAAAAGCTGTAAAATTTTATGGAGAACACAAATCTGTTTAAATTTTTTAAAACAGAATAATATTTTCTTAGGTGATTAGCCTTATTCATGAAAGTATAAATGGTTTTTGTTTTCTTTTAAACAGAATAACGACATTATAGGACAATATTGTCCGTAAAAAATCTACAAAAAAGTGATTCTTCTCCTAGACCAAGAAAAACTTCTGTTCTGAACTTTATTACTGAAAAATTGGCAGACCTGATATCATGGGAGTCGTCGGTTTATGAATCAGTCTTAACTACCTCTCTAAAAACTTCCAAAATTATTGTTTTTATCAAACCCTATTCAGGTGCTAATTTGGCCATGTCATTGACAATCTGTTAAATGTTGCGTAAAGCAAGTTACTGAAGCTTCAAAAATTTTGACTTTTTTCAATCGGTTTTCCATAGAAAATTCGTTTCTATTGAAAACCGATTCAAAAACCACCAAATGCGTCAACAGTTCTTTACTTTAAAATAAATAAAATCATGAAAAATGTATTTTTTACCAAAACAAAAAATTTATACCAAAAAAGTAAATTTAACCAGGCAAAGTGACTTGGAAGAGGAAAAACTTGGTTAAAGAAGAAGAGAGTGATAAAGAAAAAAAACACCAATAAGGAAAAAGAGACAGACGAAGAAGTAGAGATTAATAAGGAAGAAGAGGCAGACAAAGAAAAAAGTGTTTTTTTTTTTGTGGATTATTACGACTTAAATAATAGACTTGATAAATAGTGATATTGATTTGCCTGAGTACTATTATGATTAACATTAATAAACTAACATAGTAATTTTAAGTAAATTAATATTTTGATAAATGTTCTTTTTATATAAATTTATAAATATTATTTTTATCTTTGCACCATTATCTTATTTATATTATATTTTTTGTATAACTGATTAAAATAGAAAAATCGTTTCTATGGAAATAAATAAAGCGATTCCAATAATACTCAAAAAATTGTAGTTAACCATTGCCAAATGCATCAAAAGTACTTGACTTTAAAATTGTTATAAAAACTAAAAAACTTGATAATTTGAACTGAATTTTTGAAGAGTGTCATATACCATTTGTAGTATAGGAAAATAAAATAAAAAATGTTTCTACCCCTCGGGCGGTGTAAATAAAATACATGAAAAAAATTCACAATAAAAATAAGAACTTATGAAATTATTTAAAATAAAAAAATTAATTTTAATATTTTAGTATTTAAAATTTCTTTATACGAATTATAAACATTGAGAATATTAGAGCAAAAAAAGGTTGCGTGTTAGTAGCTAAAAATTTATCATAATGCATCAATATATGCAGCTGAATTTTTTTATGAGGTATTACCATAACCAGAACTTAACAAAGATTGAGTTAGATTAGCTTGAGAAGGATGTCTTTAAAACAAATAGCGAATCCAAAATTACAAAAAGTTGCATTTTTTTTTCATTTTTTTATAGTAATTATTGAAAGTTTTTTTTCACTTTAAGTAAGTGAAATCTTTTTGACGTAGAAGTTAAGATGTCTTAAATATACTGGCAAAAAAAAAATTTATTTTATGAGTAATTAAAAAAAAATTGAAATTATAACTTCTGCACTTTTTTAATGGAAATTTATTACAAAAATGACGTCTTTTAAATCTGTGTAGCGCTCCTGTTAATAAACATAAATAACAAACCTATATATTTTTAGATGATATAAGCAGTATACTTCATTTTAAAAAAATAAAAAATTAATTTTATGTTTAGAAAAACTTTGAGTTATGGCCAATTTTTTGAAGTTTTGCACCACTGTGCAGTGGTTGAGTGGAAATATGGATTATCTATATATTAATAGCTGATGCTAATTTTACAATAGATTTGATATATGGTTTCCAAGAAAGATCGGAAATAAGAGTTAACCCTAGTAGATGAAGGGTAGATGACTCATCAAGTTCATTATCATTTATAAATAAAGGAAGATCTAAATTATTGCGATAGCGATAGGCTGAACAAACTTAGGTTTTATCTGAATTAAAGTTCACCAGCCACTGTGAGCTCCATGTTATGGCAAAAGTGAGATCCTTTTTAAACTCTAATGCACAGTGGGCATTGCGCAAAAATCAGTGTTACCAAAACAAATTTAAATTATTTGTTATTAAAAGACAAATAATTTTCCAGTTCATTAAAATAGAAATTAATTCAAAAGCATGATTTATTCAGAAAATATAGTAGTTTGAATAATGTAAATTTGTTGCAAAAGATAGACAATAGGTATAAATGATACATAAAAGTCATTTTTAACATATTAGAAAAATTTATAACATATAAGAAAAATGTCACTATATAAGCAGTGCTAATGTAATAATTGTAGGTAGAAACAATCTTATACTGCATTTTATGGAAATGTGAATATTAACTTTATAGATTACTGCCCAAATTTTTTTTTACATGTAATACCTAATGAAACAATTAAAATTTAGCAAAATTTTAGTGTTTTTCAACTAATTTTTTTTATCAGAAAAAACGATTTATCTCAAAAAGTTCTAAGTTGGCGCTAGTTAACCCATATATTCCTATAACGAAAAGAAATAAATTGCTTTTTAACTAAATTGTGCACTTTTATACAAAAAAGAATGAACCCCTTTAGTTTAAATTTTTGTAAAATATATTAAAAGATATTAATGCAAATAGTTTTACATTATTTTGTACATATTTTCATAAGGGGAAGATGTGTTCAGTAAAAGTGTATGTCTAGAAATTAAAAAAAGGATTAAGACCAATTTTTGAACAATACCTTCCCCCTCCTCCTCTTGCCCTTTTTTCCATTAAATTTTTTTTTTTTTGACCAAATTTAATCTAATTAGTACAATCATAAATAAAAAAATATTGCAGCATTGAAATCTGTTTTAAGATGAACAAATTGCAATAGTTAAAATCAAAAGTGAGAGTTGTGGTATATCTAGTAATAATATAATATTTTTACTTATCATGTAAACTTGTTCATATTTTAAATTATATTATTTTAAGTTTAAATTATTTTGTTAAAAAAGTTATTAGATAATGAATCAACAAAAATATTTATATCTATAGTTTAATAACAATGAAGCTCTCTGAATTTGACTTATTTGAAATTTTTATTGCTGAGAATAATAAACAACCAAAAACTATTTCTGCAAATATAACAGGTGGTATACTGATAATTGCTTAGACACTTGGCTCCGATGAATTAACATTTGCACAAAAAACATTTGTTTAAAATAGTTGGCAAAGATCTGCATCAGAAGAAAAACAAACTTAAAAAAATGGGCTATGCTGGCATATCATTTAAGCTATTGCATTGCAATTGCTATATGTTATTGACCATAGTAAAGTGTCTAGAGCGCAGGAAAAAATTATCTCTGATCTTAGTAAGGATTTTGACAAAATAGCAAAAAGCGGAGAAGTGAAATGCATATTTTTTGACGAGAAAATTGATGAAACCAAACAAATAGTTCAACTTGATGACTCAAATGCAAAATTTCCAGTAACTGTGAAAGAAGAACATTACTCTGTTTGTATGGAACCTGGAGGAACACTCCAGAGATAGAAATAAAAAGTATTAAACAGATTATAGCAAATAAAACTGTTGAATGGTTAACTGAGAGAGGTATTGGTAAGTTTTTACTGGCTGCCAGTGGAGGCTTTACAAAGTAAACACTGGTTGGGAGGGTGGAGTCATCAAACATATAGAAATAAAGTTAGGAAAAAAACTTTTTTGGCTTATATGTCTATTCCATACAAATGAGTTGCCACTGAGGCATCTTATAACCAATTTAGATAGTCAAACAAAATCTAACAATAAATGGTCTGGTGTTATTGGATCCATACTTGATCTGGTTACAGATCAAGTATGGATCCAAGTTGGTAATCCACTTATTTCTCTTGATGATAAAATAATAAATGACTTGACTGCAGATCAATTTTATGGTTTTAAAGTTGTTTGTGCTATTAGAAGTGGTATTTTACCACCAAAATTTAATTTATTACAAATTGGTCCTGTTTCACATTTAAGATGGTACTACTAACTAACTGCTACTAACAGAATATGTAGAATATGGATCTCTAAACATGGAATTCAAGGTAAAGATTTAGAAAATTTAAGGTCTAACACCAATTACATTGTGGGTGTTTATTTTCCTTGTTGGTTTAAGATCAAAGTTGAACATTCTTGGATTGAAGGTCCTAAACATGTACTTTACCAGCTGCAGCAACTCAAATTTCAAAAAGGAAAATGTCATTAAAATAGTATCGCACTCTATTCAAAGATCAGCTTAAAAATAAATTTAGTTTTGTTTCAGTGAATGTATACTACAAACATTGTTGTGTTCTAATACTGAAGAGGATAGAAGTGTAGCTATTAATAAGATGAAAGATATTAGAGATACTGGAAATAAAGATCTACAAAAAGGTGATTCTTCTCCTAGACCAAGAAAAACTTCTGTTCTGAAATGTAATACTGAAAAATTGGTTGACCTGATATCATGGGAGTTGTTGGTTTATGAATCAGTCTTAACTACCTCTCTAAAAACTTCCAAAATTATTGTTTTTATCGAACCCTATTCAGGTGCTAATTTGACCATGTCATTGACAATCTGTTAAATGTTGCGTAAAGCAAGTTACTGAAGCTTTAAGTAAAGTTGTACACTCATGAAAAGAGAGAAGAATTTTTCCAAACTCAAGAGGCAAGTAGAAACTAAATATAGTAGTGACAAGACCTTGAAAGTTTGAATTAAATGTTTTTGTATTAAATTCATCATATTTATTGAAACAATTTAGTTTTTTTTTTTTTTTTAATATCTTACTATATTTCTAACATCTATACCAATAAAATTATTAAGCAGTGTTAGGCCAAACTGTATTTAAAATACATCGAAAAATATTTTAATATTTTCTAAATTAATCTCAATCTAATTTCAGTTTTAAATTAATATGCAAATTAAAATTTAAATTCAAAGTCCAATTTTGAAATAAATTTTTATTTTTTTAATTTTATACAAATTCTAAAAAAAAATATATTTATATCAAAATTACTTTTAATCAACATTTATATCCATGATATTTATCAAATAAAGTAAAACAAAAGTTTATTAATGTTCAAGTAAAAACCTGGGTTTTTTTGAGAAACTGTCAAATCACCTAAAAAAAAAATTTTTCAATTCAAATTTTAACGTCATATTTTGATTCTCCATGAAGTTCTGCAACTTTTAGTATCTATCCAATTTTTCTCTTAAAAAAATCCAAAATTGACACATCCTAATAGTTCAACAACTGCAATTTCTTTTATCATGTTCCGGTATTTATTAAATTAACTGTTGCCAGAGATACCAAACAAAATAGAAAAACATTTAAAAAATTAAATTAAAGTTTTTTAGATTAAAAAAGAATTTCCAAAGTTTTAATAAAAAAATTATTTGAAATAAGCTCAGTTAAATTCAAACTAAAATATATTTCATCATTTTCTTGTTTTTGTTTTATTTATTATTTGTATTCTTTTTAATTTTATCATTATTTTGTTTTCTCGCCATGGTTCTTTCACATTTTATTATTTCTCTTACTTCAATAAATATTTTTAAACAATACTTAAATAAATAATATTCAAACAGATTAATATGTTATGAATAAAATTTAGAGTTAATGTTTTGACTTTGTTACAAGTTGTATTGAAATATTACATTTAGATTTTATTGATCGACTTCTGCCTGGAAGGGAATATTGTGTTACATCTTTCAACTATTTATATATTGCGTTGCCTTGTATCGTCTATATGCTCTTTAAAAGGTAAAGATGTTGCTAAATAGATTTTTGAGTTTCTTAATTTGTATTCCTTTTTATTTTTTTATAAATTTTATGCTTTTCCTTTTAAGTTTTAAGTAGTGATTTATAAAAAAATAAATAGTTCTAATAAAAAATCATTACCATAAGTAAAAAGTAATTTCTTTCTTAATTTAATGATGATAATTTACCTTTAAATGACAACAATAGTCGCAATGAATAAATAAAGTTTGACAAGTTTTAATAAATTTAATAACAAGTTTTGTTTACAACAACTAATTATGTTTTTTATATTGACTTTTGACAATATAAAAAAAATTGACATTTAAAAAAGTTTAAAATAATTTAACTTTTTTCACACCACTACCGCACTTTGATATCATTATTTCTTAACCAACTTTTCACAAATGTACGTACTGCAGCCACGTATCGTAATGTACTTATTGCAGCCACGTAATCAGGAAAAATGAGGTCGACAATAATTTGCCAACCTTAATGTTTTAGAGATCTGTATCAGGTTGGCAAAAAAATTAGATACAAAGGTTTTACCATAAAACATAGAAAAAGGGTTGGTACTTTTTTGCCAACCTCAAACACTTCTAGGTTGGCATTGAAAAATGCTGACCCTAAATCCGAGGGCTGGTATTGTGTTGCTGTTATGAATAAATATGAAGTTTGTTGTAAGTCCTAGTTGTTAAATTTTTTTTTTTTTTAATTTTAACTTTTAGTTATTAGTTGTTTTTTTAACATCTTGACTTCCAACAAGGCTGCAATCAACCGCTATTAGATTTGGAAGTTACTGGAAGAGGAAAGATGAAGTTCATAGAGCAAAATAACAATTAACAGATGGCTTAAAAGATTTCAAGTAAGATGAATCAGGAAAACAAAATGAAAGAAGCAAATTTCAAAGAACTGATGTCCGAGGAAAATAATCTAGACAAATAAGAATTTTTGGAGCACTTAGGAACAGTCACAGTAAAAGGATAAGACTTAATTGAATGAGGAGTAACATAAAAATGAATTTTAGTAGATGGCACAAAAGATGCTAGCTCTTTAGAGCAGTGCCTATTATATTTATAGAAAAGAGAAAGAGAAGAAACATTATAATGATGTGATAATGGTTGTAGTTATTAAAAGTATTTAAGCTCCAAAAAGACTTTATGGTTTTATCACAGAGTAATGGTTGTAATAGATTTTTTTTCAGATGCTACTGATAACTGGTTTTCTGCAACACCTTTGAGTTTTTAGGCTGAAAAAAGGCGTTAACTCATTCGGTGATGGTGACACTTTAATAAGCTTTTTATGTTTCTCACTGTGAACATGGTGCTCCAAGTCAGTAGTTCATTTGTTAGCGACAGGCTAGGGCCAGCGCAAGTAGATATCAAGTGGGGGGGGGGTGCTGTTTGGTTAATTGTCCTTTAGAAAGCAGCAGTTCAATTGTAAGTTCCAAGTCTCGTTTTTGATACATAAGTTTTTGCATAAGCCCAAACTGACATAAGCAAATGCGCCGAGTTAAAAAATAGAACTGACATTTTAATTAAATAATAATAGAATGTAATAAAAATGGAGGGACAATTGAAAACTATTGGGAGGCAATTGCAAAAAAAAACTATGTAATGTTAACTACTGAAATACATTGTTTTTTCACATGTATAATTATGTTTTTAAATTTTTTTTTTCCGGGGGGGAGTTAATTGTTAGAGAGGTTGGATGTTTGGAAAAAAACTCTTTGTTTGGGGGGGGGGGTGTGGCAAGGGTAGTAATTAATTGAAATCAAAGAGATTTTTTCCCAAACTCTGAGATTTACCCCTTTTGCCCCCCTCCTCCCTACAATTAGGTAAGGGAGAGTAGACATCACGGTTCAATTGAATTTTTGTTGGTCAAGTTTTAGTATTCAGTGAATTAATTGATTTTTTGTGACTGATGCTAATCATTTTTTTATCACAACTTAGCAAGTTGTCTGATGCACTTTATATTTTGTGTTTATTTATTGTTCATTGCATGTCCCATTATTGCCATCTTACCCATTTCTTGCTAAGAAATTCATTTTATAGCTAATTAATTAGCATTTTCCATTAAAACAGAAATAAGCAATTTTTTTTCATATAGTTATAATAGTTGCATAATTGGCAACTGTTAACATAACCTGTTATCTATTTTCACAATTTTTAAAAGTACATTATCTATTTGCTTAAAAGTATAACATTTTATTGATAATTCACAAGTGTCAAACATTGTTTTGACACGGTGCTTTGACACATGACATTGTTTTGACACTGTGTTTTGAGCTAAAATAGTTTGTGTTTTCAGAGATTTTATATATCAAGCTTTTTCTAAAGACCTGTAAAGAATTTAAAAAAACCTCTTTGCTATAAAACTACAGTCGTGATCAAAAGTTTGGGACATTTTAAAAATTTGCAGAAAATTTGAAATATTTGTTTAAAAATACTTTTTTACATTGAAAATTTTGAGTATTATTATTATATCCATGCAAAATGTTATGTTATAAACCTCTAAACTTGTTTTAGTTATAGGTTGTTGTTATTTTAGCAAAAAATCAAATAATAATTATGGAAAATACTAATGAATTAGCTACAAAAAAAAGCATTGTTTTTAGTTAAACAAAATATTACAACATGTCAAATGAAAGACATTTACTAAAGTTGCAAAAGAGTTTTGAATTTATGTTCGTCATTCTCTAATGGTATTAATATTTTGCATAAATCTTGGCTTTACTAGAATGTTAAGAATTTGTCTAAGTGTTTCAACAAACAGTTTTTAAATAATTGGAAAATATTTATAATACAAAGTCCAATTATTAAAGATTTTTTAACCTGCATATCTAATATATTTATCAATTTTATCAATTTTTTATTGTGTTGCAGATTTGTTATTGCAGATATTTTATCAATTGATTGTTGTATTCCAGCAGTAATCGTAAAATTGTTGTTCATAGAGAATTTCTTGTTAGTAGTTTCAGAATTTCACTTTTATATATATATATATATATATAAAAGTGAAATTCTGAAATTCATATATATATATATATATATATATATATATATATATGTATATATATATATATATATATATATATATATATATATATATGTATAAATATACGGTGCTCGAAGCGGAGAAAAAAAAGTAATAAGATGGTATTCGGTAAATTAAAAATACCATCCCGCCTAATCATTGATATATTTTTACATATAATTTATAAAAAAATTGGTGGAATGGTTTATACTTTATAAAAAAAGTTTTTTCACCCCACTATAACCACTGTGTGTGTGTGTATATATATATATATATATATATATATATATATATATATATATATATATATATATATATATATATATATATAGCCAATTCCATAGTTCAGTGATGCATCATGCGGAGAGATTTTTTTTAATAGAAATTTTTCTATAACTCAAAAATAATTTTTTATTACTCTAAATCAATCTTGAATTAAAATTTTATAATATAAACTAAACACAATTGTACTAACATAACACTGCTACATAGCAAAAATTAAAATATAAGTTCAGTGACACAACGCGGAAAAAAGTGTTTTTTTATCAGTATACTTTTAAATGGAGTTTTCGCTGAAATTTTAATTCTTGCTTGACTTAATAGATTTTTTTGGCAATAAGGTAGTCATAAAAAAAGCCACAAACAATAAAGTTTTCATATCTTTTTATTTCACAGAAAAAAAACTATCAGTTCAGTGACGCAACGTTCAGTGACGAAACAAAAAGACGAAATTAAAATCATTTTAAAAAGTTTTGTTATTTTGTAATAAATTTTAATTATACTCAGGTGAAAATAGCATCGGAACAACGTTATCATTCTGAACATAAAAATAATGTGATTTTGATATACCTTTGATTTTTCTTGAATAACTTAAAATTGAACTGAATCCAAGTTCATTTTTTTGTTGTCTTGTATCGTTTTCTGACATGTGAGTTACAGATATTTGCAAATCTTGTAATGCTAACGCAAAATCTGCTGCTGACCTGATTTCGTATTGACTAGTTTCAACTCTCAAGGCTGCAATTCGCTTAACAGTAGCTTCTATTCTGTCAACCACTCCTTTCCCGTGCATCGCTGCAAAGAAATGCCAGAAGAATTTTTTATGAAAACGTTTTTCAAACACAACCATTGCAACCATAATGCTTTTGTTTTTGAACTGAGAAGTGGCATTATCGCTGAACATGTGTACTTCTTTGACTTGATCAGGAATAAAGTAAAGGATTTTGTCAATGTAGGGTATAACGGAAGACTTAGTATGATCAGTTGAATCTGAAACTATGGCAAATGTTTTTAACTCAATGTTCCAGACTGCTAGGGTCATGATAGAAACTTGATTTTGACCAAAATGAGCCGCTTGTGGCTCATTTTGATAGAAACACCTAGCGTTTTCAGCCCATTCAACTTGGATTACCGCAATTTCAGAATTAACACTCATCGAAACCTCCTTCAGTTTATTAAAAATTATTGATTGGTTTTTCTTTACAAATGCGTGTTTAACGAACTTATCACGCATCGCTGATATCGCTGTGTTGGATGAGTTCTGTTACAGTAGACTTTTTTGAAATTTTTTCAATGTTTGCATATGCTTTAGTTTCAGGCTTTCTCCACTCGTCCCAGGATACTTCGAAACCAAATGTATTAACAGTTTGCAAGTGTTTATCGAACTGTTTCATACCTTTGCATGCAACGCATTTGTAATAGGCGCAATCGTATGTGTACGGTTCACAAACAAAGTTATTTATCATTTCAGATCCAACTTTAATTGAAGGCGCTTGAATTAATTTTGTTAATGCATTTAAGGCAAATCGCATATTTTCACGCAAACTACAAACACAAACATTATGCAGAAATTTTGTAACTGATTTTACATTGCGTGGACGAAGGTCGCAAAATTTGCTGAGTCCAATTTTTATGTGCAGATGCTTTTCCTTGAATAACTCGAAAGCTTCTTTTAACGTATAATATAAATGACGTATCTGAATATTGTTTGCTTTTCCGTCAGATAATTGAATTCGAGTGACATCTTTTTTGTTTGGTGATATTTGGAAAACTTCATCTTCATTATAAAAGTTTACAACTGCTAAAACATCGCTTTCAGAAAGACCATACAGCATTGAACATGCTGGAGGTAGACCCGAATTATCTTTACAAGCAGAGCTATTTGAAAGAATAGAAAGAATTTCAGATTGTTTCTCCTTTGAAGTTGGTAGTGCTTTTAAAACTTTTTTGAATGCTTTTCCTCTTTGTTGAACGTTTTTAAAAGATAAGCTTGGTCTTTGATATTGATTTAAAAGTTTTCTTTTTAAAGCGCGACATTTTAAAACTCTTAATTTTGCTTTAGCAGCATAAGCTGCTTTTTTATTAGGATCGGCTTTCAATTTTTCTCGATATCTCTTAGATCTAACTCTGGATATTTCTTTCTTTTTATCAGCATTCCGAGAAACATAATTAGCTTGGTATTCTGCATAACGTTTTTTTTTTACTTCTATTTTTGATTCCATTTCTTAAAAATTTACAACTTTATAAGAAAATGTTAACATAAATCCAAAAGTTTACTAATATTTGCTAATAGCCCTTCACAATACTAAAATGCAAAAATTTATTCGAATTTGAAAAGTTTGAAAACCCACAACGAAATCTGAACTTTTGGATGATATTTTGACTTCCTTACCGCGCTATTTTATAAAACACTAATTATCCCGCCGATGGGTTCAGTGGCGCAACCACTGAATATAATGCTTTTTGACCAATTTTTTTTTTAGTAATGATTAAAAGTTTACATTAAAATATATAATTTCTAAAAAAATCTCGCCATAAAGCATAATTTCATTGCAATAATTAAACTTTTTTAGCTTTTAGTTCAGTGACGCAACGTAATTTTTGCAGATGTGTATGTGACAAAAAAACACTTGAATTACACTGATAAACAAATAAAATTTTATTGTGCATATCTTGTTAACTAGGTGGTTTTTTAAAACAAATTAAATATGCTGATTTCAAATATGCAAACCATTTTTCACCATCACGTCAAGTTGTAAAGATATTTGGGTTCAAATCTTTAGTATTTAAGGTAAAGTCCCTAATATTGTCAAAAGAAGCGTATTTTCATAGAGATTTTAGAAAAGATAAATATTTTTACTTAAAATTTATTGACAAAAAAAATTATGTGAAAAAATGCTAAAGACTTTTAAAAAAAGTTTAACAAAATGTTTCTCAGCAATAATACAAAAAGTACTAATTTTTATTACAAACAAATACCATTTTAAAAATCTCTATGAAAATACGCTTCTTTTGAGACCCAGATTGACATACTTTTGAATAACTTTTTTTTGACAATATTAGGGACTTTAGCTTAAATACTAAAGATTTGAACCCAAATATCTTTACAACTTGACGTGATGGTGAAAAATGGTTTGCATATTTGAAATCAGCATATTTAATTTGTTTTAAAAAACCACCTAGTTAACAAGATTTGCACAATAAAATTTTATTTGTTTATCAGTGTTATTTTTAAAGAGTAAAAGTTTTTTTACTCAAGACATATATGTAATCTCAAAGATTCTTTCTAAATAAAAATATGGATATGTTTTGCTTAAAATATTGCAATAACATGCCCTCAAATTTTACTCACTTTTTCGAATAATAAAAAGAACAAACAGTTGCTAACATTCATCAAATTTATCTACTCGGTTCAAACATTTTCTACTCAAAATTTATTTTAACAATAATTTTAAGGTGTTTAAACTATAATTAAAGAAATAAAACCTTTTGAAAAAAGAAATTTTTAAATACGAAATTTATCTCTTCCATCGTGGAAATAGCCATATATATATATATATATATATATATATATATATATATATATAGCATTACAAACTCACAAATATAGATAGAAACATAGATAGATAAGTAGGTAGGTAGATTGATTGACTGATATGAATTTAAATTTTTAGGTGGTGCTGAAGTTCCAGCAGCAGAACTGTCAGTTGGAAGTATTTGCCAATGGTGGCAGTGTATCAGAGAGAAACTTTCTAAATCAATCATGATTGGTCACAGTTTAGTTCTTGGTTATATTTGTCGTTCAGTTGCAATTGAGCTTAATCTCTCAGCTCGAAAAGTAAAGGTAATATTTTGTAATTTTTTTAAATTAGCCTGCTAATTTAAAAAAACGCTGATTTAAATAAGTTTTATGATTATCCTAACTCAACTAAGTTTTATAATTATGCTAATTTAAATTATACAATAATATTTATTTAAATTATATAGTTGGACTAATTTGAATTAGTTATATAAGTACAGTTCTTTAAACAAATGGTATAATTGAATGACAGTGAGTTCAAAAAAGGTCTTTGAGTCAGGTAACTGAGTCAATTTTTACAACTTTTAGAAAGCTTAAAATCTCAACACATGAACTACGTAATCAAAGTTTATAATGGTTTATTGTGCTTGATTGAGGTTGTTTTTTTTTTTTTTTTGCTCTTAAACATGCATCTTCTTCTAATGATTACAAATGGATGAAAAGATCAAAATGGTCATTTTTTAACTTAAGTACTTTTTTTTAACTCACCAATTCAATTAAGCTATATAGTCAATATAAAGTATAGGCAACTAATTTTATAGTATAAATCAATTAAAAGTTTTTAAAAAGTTCTTTTTATAAAAATATAAATATTAAAAAAAAAAAAAATTGTAAATAGATTACCGATGAAAGTGATATTACAAGCAATGGATGGGAAGCTGTAACTATGGAAATTGAACACTGGAATTTGCTTATAGCTCAATTAGAAAGTCTTGTGGAGCTTCATTGCTTTGTTCATTTGAATCATGTAAATATGATTTTATCTAGTAAAGATAATTTTTCTTGTAAAGTTGGAAACAATCATAAAAGTGCTACAAAAGTTTCATCAAGAAATCCAATATTTTCTGTTCAAGGTTTGAGATAAAAAATTTTGTCTTTATTTATTATTGAGGTTTTGATATTTTTAGTTTATATGTAGGCTGTGAGTTTATATGTAGATTGGAGTTAGTTGGAAGCAACGATAAGTCTTATTGTAACTTTGCTATCTTCCACCAGAAATCATTTGGAACCTTCCTAAACCTTCTCAACCTCATATGGAACCGTTCCATAACCTAAATATATGGAACCTTCCGCTTTTTTTTCTCCCTAAAAAAGTTTTTAAAATGATTTATACTTGAACAAGTTGTATCCAGTGCACATTGAACATTGCTACTTGATGCTACTTCAAAATACTTGCACCTTGTGCTCACACCCCCACCCAGGGTGGGGGGGGGTGCGAAAAAAAGGATTTTTTTTAACTCCAAATAAAAAGTTTTTTATAATGAATACTACTTGAACCTGTTACCTGAATTCATATTCTTTAAGACTACATTATTTACAAAAATCTTTACAAGAAAATATTTTCAAAAAATGTGTCATAAATGCTACAGTGCTCAAAGGATAAAAACAGAGTCAACTAGCATGATTCTCTTCATTTATAATTTAAACTGTAATTGATTATATATGAATGATTGTATGTATATGAATATATACATGTTTGTTTCTCATTTATGTATTATATAATATTTTATCAAATTAGTTAAAAGTTAAATAGTTTAAATATTTTTTTTTTATTTTAATTTTTTATTTTTTATTATATTTTAAATAAAGTTAAATTATTTGATTATAATATTACATCTTGCTTCTTCAAAAATTTCACTAACTGTAATTTTTTCACTAATTTGTGTCACTAAGCCAAAAATAAATTTGTCGTTAATTTTGTACATTTTAATTTTTTTGTTTGTTTGTTTGTTAAATCTTTCAATTTCTAATTTTTTTATTCATTATGTTTTAATAATTATTTATGTTGTGGTTGTTAGGCATTCTTGATGCAGGTTTTGGTTCTATTGCTCAAATAGTAGCTGATTGCTTGGTTACTCAAGGTGTTCCTGGGCCATGTCTTGGTAATACTAATAATACCAACAAAAAAATTAAATCAAATGAGATAGAAGATATACCTGAAATAGTTAGAGAAGAAAATTCTGTTTTACAAAGTATTTTTAATAAAGAATTTTTAAAAAATTGAAAAAATAAAGTAAATAATAAAAAATGTACATAAATAAAAAAATATTTTTAAAAAGTTACTTATATTATTCAGGTTTAGTGGTCTTAAGAGAAACATTTCCTTACAGTCTTGAGAAAGATGTGCTCTGGTTGCACTGTGCATGGGAGGCTGTAATGATTTGGAAAGAAGATGTTGAGGTTGTTTTTTTTGTTTTGTTTTGTTTGAATTTTTAAATGTTTTTATCTTCTGAATGATATATGTTATAGTTTCTTCAATTTTTTTTTTAGGGTGTTTCAATGCTTTCTAGTGCACTTGTTCACTTGAATTGCATTAATAATGCTTGTTTGCAAAAAGGTTACCTTTTTTGAACATTAGTAATGGATGATAATGTTGTTTTTGAAAAACTATTCAATGGAGATTTAACAAGAATACATATTATAGGTCTAGCTGTAATGTTATGGAAAGCTGTGTTTAAAGAAAGTGTTCAGTCAACACTGGATCTTGTTGAAAAAGTTTATAAGTTTTATATTTATGTTACATTTCAATAACATTAAAAATTAATATAATTGATAAACTAAATAATATGAACTTTATTGATTAACATGATATGCTATATGTTATAGGTTGGTAAAGCACCAAAAGATAGATTGTGCAAAAAGGTGTTTTTACTTTTAAAGTACACTTAAATAAATAAAAAAAACTGCTTAAAATTAACACTCAATAGGATAGACATTAAATAATAGGTTATAGATTTTCATCTACATTTTAAAATCAAATGAAGCAGGATATTCAACCATCCATTTAGACTCCTAAATAAAAGAAAGGCTTCTAAATACATAGCAAAGTATATGAAGGGTTTATTCAATTTAGTAGATCAAAAACTTAGTTTATAATTAAAGAACATTTTTTTAAATTATTGTTTATATTTTTTATGTTTATCTACTACTTTATTAATACATCTACTTTTTTTTTTTAATATATAAATCAAAATTACACTAACAAACTATGTATGGGTGTGTATATATTTATAAATGCTCTATTTAATAACTGATTTAGGAAAATAAATTGAGATCATTATAGGTTTCATGGGCATCAATGGATAAGCTGAGCCAATTTTCACCATAGAAAAGTGCATTAAATTTTATATTGCTTTGTTTTTTGATCATATTCTGGTCTTTGTTTTGTGATGATATTCTAGTCTTATCCTGCCTGAATATTGGAAGCAAACATTTTAGCAGGATACAAAATAAATGGCATCCATTAAGCATGATGAGCTACTACTGGGTGTCACCCAATGCATTTTTCTTTTAGGTCTTACACCAAAAAGTATCAACATATATTTAGCACATTACTGATAGTCAGCACAAGATAACAAGTTCTTTCTATTTTTGTTAAAAAAGTATTCTCTTCAGTGATTGTATAGATTGCTTTGCATGGGTATGCAAACTTCTGTCTTTGAATTTTTGAGACCTAAACCCAGTTTTTGTATTTATAATCGGCCAAATCGAATTACTGTTGAATAAAGTTGATGTTTTCAGGACCTGATGTTAGACCAAGCAATTTTTTGTGATCTCAATATTCTTTCATATATGTGATTTTAACAAGCCAGTAGAAATAACCTTATGCTGAACAGTTTTTCCATTCGAGCACAAGCTTCACTTTTATATCCAGAGTTACTAGCTGTAGTGTCAAAAACAAGCGGCGTCTTACATTACCTAAAATGTTCCACTCATTTGCAAAGTCAAATACAGTCCTTAACCAGTTGTATTTATGATTACTGGGATTCCAAGAACCTTGTTTTTTTAGCATCTAGTCTAGCAAGTCTAGCATGCCATATACCAGAAAAGCTAATCTTTTCCTACTTTACATGTTCAGAATTTTTTTTTCTAAAAAAACTTTACCCTACTATAATTATTGCTCCCATGAATGCTGAATTAATGAATGCTGCTTGTTGCCAGCTGATGATTAACCACATCTACCATGATTGGTATTATATTTCTTTTAAATGGTCTTCTGGGTAGATTTAAAGTTAGTGACCAAGTTTTTGAAGGATCGATGTATTTTTTACACTACTAGTCGAAGGAGCTCTAAAGTTAAGATCTTTAATTGAATCAGGTTTAACATTAGCCACACCAAACCCACCTGGGTCACCTGAACCAAAAGAACCAAATTTATCAAGTTTGTTAGCAGTGGTTTTGTTTATCTTAGTTGAAGGTACTACTTGTCTTTGCTTTTCCCTCACAAAATGTTCCATTTTATTATAGGATTTTTTTATATTTTATGTTATTGGATAATTTTTCTTAAATTTTTTAAAATGTCACATTGTCACATTGAACAAAAGTTACAAAGAAAGTACCTCGAAGTAATATCAAGACCACCTAACTCTATTATTTGTCACGATTTTTATTTTTCTAGAAATTAAATGTCTTCTATTTTTCTAATCCTTGTTTTGTTGTTAAGTATAAATGGCATTGTCATATCAAAAAGTTAAAGATCTTTCAAAAAGCAGAAAAATTTTTCCTAGTTTTGTGTTTTCAAAGATTTTTGTATTATAAAATTAGAGTATTGAGCTATGCTTTGGAATTATCGACAATGCTGAAATGCTTCTCAGTCTCCAATATAATGCATTGTATGACATCATCCCTTTTGTTTTGCATGGGTCTATGATTGAGAAAAGCAATGCAGCTAAAGACATCCCTATTTGTGGACAGCTGTCATCCCTTTTTTGGAGTAAAATCTTCAAATAAATTACCAAGGAACTATGCTTTTTCAGAATCTTTTCTAAGAGTTTGGTGGTATGGTGTAGTAGGTATTTGAGGTTCTACTCCTTGAGGTACTTCTTCCATATTTTATTTGTTATATAAAAAAACTCTCCCGCTATTTACACACACATTATTGATATATTATTTTATTAAAAGATGTTTGTTATGCAGTTTTTATTTGTAAAATGCAGAACCTGGCTTTCCTCAAATGAAGTAAGTGTTACTTCATTTGTCACGTTTCATAATGATTTTTCAATATCATTATGAAATGTGTGTGTGTATATATATATATATATATATATATATATATATATATATATATATATATATATATATATATATATATATATGTATATATATATATATATATATATATATATATATATATATATATATATATATATACACACTGCCGCTCACGGAAGTTAGGACAGTGGCGATTTTTTTGAAAAAGCAAAATCAATATATAATTACGTTATAGAATTTTTAATTTATATTAATAAAAATTATATTTTTTATACATTTTCAATATAAAATATATTATTAGTCAGTTTTATGTAATAAAATTGTACAAAAACCATTATAATAATTAAATTTTTTTTTCGTCAAAAAAACCAACCTTTTATTTAATAACTGCTTTGACTATTCTCGGCATTCTTTCAAATAATTTTCTAAGTGTTTCTTTTTGAATATTATTCCATTCCTGTTCTATAATGTTCCATAAATGAGATTTTGATGTTGGACATACAGTTCTAATTTTTCTATCCAGTTCATCCCATAGTAACTCAATGGGGTTGAGGTCTAAGCTTTGGGGAGGCCAGGTCATTACACGTAATACATTTTCAGCTTTTTTTGATTCTAAATAATTTCTACATAATAATGCAGTATCTTTAGGGTCATTATCATGCATCAGAATAAAATTATCTCAGATTAATCGAAGTCCCGAAGGGATTGCACTTGTTTTCAGGATACCTCTATAATGTTCTGCTTTCATTATACCATCGATTTTATGCAAATATCCCACTCCATCCAGAGAGAAACAACCCCAAACTATCACAGAGCCTTCACCATGTTTTACTGTTGGAACCAGACATTGAGTTTGCATTTTTTGTTCAGCAGATCTTCTAACGTAAACTCTTCGCTTATTTCCGAAAACTTCAAATTTTGACTCATCGGTCCAGAGTACTTGTTTCCATTCATCCATCGTCCAATTTTTGTGGAGCTGTGCCCAACGGAATCTCTTCTGTCAATTAACTTTTCGTAGATATGGATTTCGGATAGCAACACGACCATGCAAATTAGCTTTTTGCAATCTTCGTTTGATTGTACTGACAGAAACTTTTTTTTCTCCATCACAGTTGAAAATAGCTGTTATTTGTGGAGCAGTTAACAGTCGATTACGCTTACTGATGATTTTTATACGTCAGTCATCAGTTTTTGTTGTTATGCGAGAAGGACCTGGACGATTTCTGTCTTCCAAACTTCCAGATTCTCGATATCGACGAATCCTATAGCTCACTGTTGATTTACTCAGATTTAATTTTTCAGCTATTTTTCTAACTGTATCGCCTTCTTGAAGCAAAGTGAGTATTGCTGTCCTTTTTTCAACACCTTTAGGCATATTTTTTTCAATATTTTGAATTTACACTAAAAAAATAATTTTTAATTTTACCTTTGAACTTCTGCTCTTAAAATTTTTAAAACACAGCAAAAACACAGTAAACAATAGAAATACTTGTTAAATGACAAACTTAAAAGATTTGAGTTGATAATGTAAAATACAGGTTCATACGTGACCTTTAATATGTTTCTGCAATCTCTGTTTATTTATTTAAAATGATAACACTTTTACTTGTGAGTACAATTTATGTTATTTTAAATGTTAGTTATTTTAATATATTTACATTAAAATAACTTAATTTACAATTTTTTTGATACAAATTTTATTTAACTTGATTTATTTTTTTATAAACATAAATTTTACTAATATAAGTTAATAATGTTATAACGTAACTACATTTTAATATTGTTCTTTTGAAAAAATATTTTTGTCCTAACTTCCGTGAGCGACAGTGTATATATGTATATATATATATATATATAATATATATATATATATATATATATATATATATATATATATATATATATATATATATATATATATATATATATATATATATATATATATACACACACACACACACACACACACACATGTAATTTTTTTTAGACAGTTGGACTTGGTTATAAATCCTTAATAAGTTTTTTAAATGCTGCTAAAATTCTTCTAGAAAAGTTAATAGAAGTAAGTATGGTTATTGTTTTTAATTTTTTTAATTTTGATAAAGTTACTTTAAAATTATTTGTAATTTTATTGCTTTCAATTATATTAGATTGAGGGTTTGGATGATACACCGCTACAATTTGAAACAGAGTATATATGGAAAAGATATAAGAGGTTTGTTGTTTTTAAGAAATTTTACTGTGGAATAATTTTTATAAACCAATTTAAGTTAAAACTTAATGTAGTTTTTTTTTATTATTATTTTTTATTTTTATTTATCATTAATTTATTGTTATAAATTATTTTTTTTTAATGGTGTCAAATGAGGGTATCAAGATTTTTCAGAAATATTTCAAATTAATTATTTAGTGTATGTGACTCTAATTGGTTAGTTAATTTTATTGACAAATAAGCATAACTTAGTTGGTGTTAGTAAGAGCACATATGTATTTAATGCTTTACTGCCATACAGTAATTATGCTTTGACATGCCATAATGCTTTAAATACATGAGGTGTATAACTTTCTTTTATGCATGTATACAACTGAGATGTATATAACTAAGGCGTATATGCATGAGTTGTATAACTTTTTTTTTTATCTTGAATTATCTTTTTCTGTTAAAACAATTATAGTTCTCTAAACTTGACCTTGGAGCATCTTTTGATTTTGATGCTTTTTTTAATTACTAGCTCTAGACAATCCTCATGGCCATTTCCTCATTTCCCTTCTCTTTTTTTTATATGTATATAAATGAACTCCTAACACGGCTGCAACCAACCATTATTTAAATTTGGAGTTAACAGAAAGAAAAGTGTTGTATAGCATGGAAGCAGTTGACAAAAGATTAAAAAGACTGAAAATTGTATGATTCAGGAGGGTGGGATAGAATCCTAATATACCCATAGCACCAATATTCAAGGAAAAAAATATTCAACAAAGGTTTTGAGAATTGAAAATAGTTACAGTAAATGGACTGTGCTAAATGAAAAGTCACAAAAAATTGAGTTTTGGTTGATGAAACAAGTGATGATAATTAGCAACCATTGATTATCATGAAACAGAGGCTCAAGCTTGGTAACTAGAGCAGGTCCAACAACATTTACAACCATTACAACCATTTACAATATTTTAGATCTTGTCTAACAGAGAGAAAGCCTCAATAGAAAAACCAGGCTAAATATGATATGGTATTCCCAGCAAGGGTGTACAGGCTTGGTCGGGAAGCGGGAGCAATCGCTCTTGATTACTGACCACGGAAATAATATTTTGTTGCAAAAAACTGGCCAGGTTTTGTAGTTGTTTTGAGAATGTTTAAGTTTATGTATGTCCATAAAACAAAAAATTTTTGTTTTACAGACATACATAGAAACATACATAAACTTGAATGTTCTCAAAACATCTCGGTGTGGAAGAATAAAAATAATATTCACTAACACTAAAAACCCGCCAAATCTACGAACAAACTAATTCTATTGGTTCGCTGACTAAGCGAAATAAAGTTCTAGAGTTTTCTGTTGAAAAATTGTATTATTCGAAATTTGTTAAGTTTTGAGTTTTCTAGCATAAATTGTTTTAAGAGTATTTTATCAAACAAACTATTACTTTAATGCTATGACTCATTCTTGGAGCCATATCTGCAAACCCCGTAATCTTTTAAACTATTATAATTTGTAACCCCGTAAATCTTTTAAACTATTATTATTTGTTTACAAAAATAAATGTTTTAAATATATATTTTTTAAATTGTCAAAATTTTGAAAGATTATTATATATTATTGATTTTATTAGTATATTCTTATTTTTTATTTAAAAAGTATGTATTATTTATGTAAATGTAATTTTGTGTATCTGTTTTTTATTCTAATGTAATTTTACAGCAATTTTTACGATTTATTTTGTAAACAAAAAGACTTTCAACAATAATTGAGATTTCAATGAAATTGGTTATAATCATCAAAGTTGATAAAACTAATTATGAAAACCAAAAGTCTCTGATTACTAAACACAAACATGCATACAAAGTAACTCATGAATGAACAAGCACCGTGCCTCAGGTCACAACAGAACACAAATATATATATATATATATATATATATATAATATATATATATATATATATATATATATATATATATATATATATATATATATATATATATATATATATATATATATATATATATATATATATATATAGGGTTGCCACTCAACCTGGAAAACCTGGAAATAACATGAATCCCTGGAAAACCTGGAAAACTCAGGGAATTTTTTTTTAATTTTAAATCAGGGAATACTCAGGGAAATTTTTATTCCCATTTTTTTAAAATATTTATTTATCAAATTATTTACAATAGTTTAAACTAGTTAAAATTCATAATGTATATTATTAGTAATTTTTTATAAGATTATACAATTTATTTTAAATTTGGTTTTGTTTAATCTCACAATGATGTTTGAAACTGTTGCCACACTTTTGAAAAATAAAATAAAAAATGTTATCTCAAAATAACTTCCTAAAAACATTGAAATAAAAAATCTAGAAAGTGACATCCTTTTCTGATAACCCCCTTCCTTTCCCTTGTGCTTTTTTTCCCTTTTTATCTTGACCATATCCCTATTTGCGTGATGTGTTTTATGGATGGACCCTAAATAAAATAATATAAAAATATATTATATTCAATTTTATAATTTGTAATCATTTTATCTATAAATATATAATATGGTTGTAAGAAGAATGCATTTTTTTAGAGTTATTATAATAAATAAAATGGATCAAACATTTTTTTCAATTGATTGGCTTACTCACCCAGAGTATAAAGAATGGTTTTTAAAGACTAATGACAATAAATTTGCTAGATGTAGCAGTTGCTGCAAAACCTTTAATTTGTCAAATATGGGAGTTTAGGCAGTTAAGAGTCATAATGAAGGTAAAAAGCACCAAGTTAATGTTTGCGCTAAATCCAGAAGTCACTTTTTCAAACCTGTAGTAAAAAATTCTACTATTACACCAACAGTACCCCTGGCAGTCGGTCAAAGAACTTTAGAACTTGTTGTTGCTTCTAATGAAGAAACAAGATCTGAAATTAAATGGGCTCTTGCAACTGTTATGTATGGATTGTCAAACAATGCTTCTGCTAATATGAGCCAATTATTTACTAGTATGTTTCCAAATAGTAAAGTTGCAAAAAGACTAACATTAGGAAGAATAAAAATAGGGTATATGATTAATTTTGGGTTAGCACCATATTTTAAATTGTTACTTCTTGAAACCATTAAAAGTTCACCATGTTATGTTGTCTCGTTTGATGAAAGTTTAAACATAGTTACACAAAATTGTCAAATGGATATTATTGTTAGATTTTGGAATACTCTAGAAAATCAGGTTAATGTGCAATATTTGAATTCAGTTTTTCTTGGACACTCTTCTGCAGCGCATATACTAAAAGGTTTAAATAAAGAAATAGAATGTCTGTACTTATCAAAAATGATCCAAGTATCTATGGACGAGCCTAATACAAATTACAAAGTTTTTTAAAGAACTTTCTATATACCGAAATGAGTGTGAATTAAATTCTTTATTTGACATTGGGAGTTGTAGTTTGCATTCAATACACAGAGCTTTTAAGATCGGTTCTGAGTCTACATCATGGAATTTAAAAAGTATTCTTAAGGGAGCATATCAAATATTGCATGATACTTCTGCTAGAAGAGATGACTATAGCAGTGTCACTGGGTCAAATCACTATCCATTAAGTTTTTGTTCAACTAGATGGATTGAAGACCAAGTTGTTTCAGATCGTTTAATTGAAATATGGGACAACATCGTAAAGTTAATTAGATTTTGAGAAAAATTATCAAAGTCCAAACAGCCTTCCTCAAAAAGTTTTTTTAATGTTCAAAAAGCGTCGAGTGACTTCTTGGCTGTTTCAAAATTACAATTTTTCAGTTATGTTGCCAGCTTGTTTAAAACCTACTTGACACTCTATCAGACCGATCAACCAATGATTCCATACATGTACAATGATCTTATGGAATTGATAACAAATATTTTAACTTTATTCATTAAACCATCAGTAATTCAAAGTTGCAAAAAAAGGTAGTGATTTAAAAAAATTAGATCTCTATAAAAAAGATTATTTGCTACACAGGAAAGATGTTATTTTAGGCTTTGCCGCTGAAGTTTCAATAAAAGAACTTTTAAAAAAAGATAAAATCACTCTTTATGAAGTAAAACAGTTAAGAAATGAATGTGTTTTATTTCTCACAAAAACCATGGAAAATCTGTTGAAATGCATCCCACTAGACTCTGCAATCATAGCAAATGCAAGTTGTTTCGAACCAATCAAACTCAAAACATCATCAATCAAGTTTAATCAAAATAAACTAAAAAGGTTGTTACATTATTTTATTAGTTTAAAGATTATATCTGCAAAACAAAGTGATAAAGTCATGCTTCAGTATTCTGTACTTTTAGGAAATGACATAAAAATAAATATAGAAAAATTTCTTAATTTTGATTAAAAAAAACACTTGTTTAGATACTTTCTTTTTTCATCAACTGGATATGGCCAAATATAAGGAACTTTCTTATATTACCAAAATGATTTTAACTGTAAGTCATGGTCAAGCTTTTGTAGAAAAGGGTTTCAGCGTAAACAAATCTATTCTAAACAAAAATATTCAGTCAGACTCAATAGTTTTGCATCCCATTATAAGAGATTATATGAGTTCTCAAAAAGTTCAAGCTGACACTATAAATGTCATAAATGCATTAATGTTATCAGTCATGTTATCAGTAATGTTATCATTAATGTTAAGTCAGCCAGACAACAGTACCAAATGAGTTTAGCAGAGAATATTAATTCAAGGAAAGAGTGCGAATCAAACCAAAGAGCAATCTTATTAGAAGAAATTGAAGAAGTAGAAAAAAAAAAGGCTTTACTTGTAACTGCATGTTGTATATTAAACAAAGATTTTATTCAATCTGTTGAAGATGCTGACAAAAATAATGATTTAACAATGCCTAAAAAAGCAACTACTTTAAAAAGAAAATGTGATGAAACAGAAAAAGAATCAATGGATGTTAGATTCAGTTTAAGAACTATTAAATGCAAAGAAGAAACTTATTGATAAAGTTTTTTACTAAAAACTGTTTTTTGTGTTCAATTTTAGAATTGATAAAAAATATTTGCATTATTTTATTGTATTTAGTGTATTTAGAATCCATTTAAATTATTTATTTATATATAAAGATATATATATATATATATATATAAATATATATATATATATACATATATATATATATATATATATATATATATATATATATATACATTGGATTTTCCTTGTCTAAATGCCAGGGATTCTGGAAATAATATGGAAAACTCAGGGAAAACGTAGGTAATATAAAAAGCTAAACTTAGGGAAAAACTTTTAAAATTATAGTGGCAGCCCTGTATATATATATATATATATATATATATATATATATATATATATATATATATATATATATATATATATATATATATATATATATATATATATATATATATGATATAAGATGTTAAGATTCTCATTTGGAGTGACGAAGAAGGATCAGAAATGAGTTTATTAGAGGATCAGATAAATTTTTGGAGATAAAGTTAGAGAATCAAGATTGAGATGGTTTGGACATGTACAGAGGAGACAGGAGAGCTATATTGGCAGGAAGGTTTTGGGGATGGAACTTCCAGGTAAGAGGAGGAGAGGTAGACCTAAGAGGAGGTTTATGGATGCAGTGGTGGAGGATATGAGAGTGGTTGGTGTGTCAGTGGAGGACACTCATGACAGGGCTAGATGGAGGAGTTTGATCCGCTGTGGCGACCCCTAAATGGGAAATGCCAAAAGAAAAAGAAGATATATATATATATACATATATATATATATATACATATATATATATATACACATATATATATATATGTGTATATATATATATATATATATATATATATATATATATATATATATATATATATATATATATATATATATATATATATATATATATATATATATATATATAGCTCTAAATATTTTCGCTTCAGTTGCCATTCTTACAAACTCATTATGCTTAAACTTAAAGTTACTTTTTTCTGTTTTAAATACTAATTAAAATTAAAAAACCCACTCACTAAACATCATCAGAGATATTGTGAAGCAGTTCCGTTTCCTCTTCATAAAGTATTTTAACCTTTTTAGTTAAATTCTATCTAGTTAATTTAATTTCTACAGTAACTCAATGGTTTAATTATTTCATTTTTTCATCTAACTAAGAAGAATTGTTTCAAATATGTTAAAATTTTGAAACTACGCGAAACATAAAATAGTTATTAAAAAAAATAACTTTTTTATTTATAAAATAATTTAGCTTAAATAAAACTAAAGCTAGCGTTAGTTTTATTAGAATCTTGTTAGACTTTTTGGGGCTGGGGGCTACTTTTATTTTGGAGGCCTTTTTATGTGCCACAGCATAAAAATAACTAAAAAAAAAAGTCTTCTTGACTATTTCAGGGCCCGGGGCTATAATGTCCCCTTTAACCCCAACCCTCCTTAATCCAGCACTGAAAATAAGAGCGAGCATATAAATAAAAATTATATTAAACTCTTTAATAAATAAAAGAACATATGTTTCCTTATATGATGTTACTTTATATAAAAAATGTCGTTTAATTTTATAAAAAAATTATACAAGAGCGATGTTTCGAAAATATTTGTTCTAATTGTAATTTATTTTGCTTTAAGTTTTTTCGCGTTAAAAGTTATTTTCTTTTCCTAGTTTATTTTTATTTTGTAATTATTTTGTCTCTCATCGGTCCATTTAATCTTTTTTGCGCTTTTTTTTTTTTTTTTTAAATGTTCTCAAAACGACTAAAATATCTGGCCAGTTTTTTGCAACTAAATATTATTTCCTTGGTCAGTTATAAAGAGCAATCACTCCTGCTTCCCGACCAAGCTTGGGTGTAATATATTTATTGATGTAGAGGTTGGAATCTGTAGCAAAAAAAAAAAGCGAGCATAGTAATGATAGACTAACAGATGTTAACTTTTCAATGGATTGTAGATATAGTTTCCATGAGAGGTCAATAGTAAATGTTAATCTAGAAGACATAAAGTAGAAGACTCAGTGTAACTGTTGTCATTCATAAATAAAGGAATGCCAACAATGTTGTGATAGTTATCACAACATTAAAAAAAAGGAGTGAAAAGAAAAAAAATAGAAAAGATGAGAAACATGAAACAAGAATTTAATCTTGTGATACCCCAGAAGCTGCTGAAAATAAATGAAAATGTTTCTATCAAGGACACTTTTAATACTGTTAAAAAAAGAACGATTAAATAGTTTTAAAGATTTACGCAGGTACTTTATATGAAGTGAGCTTATGGAAAAGATCAGTATGTCAGACTATCAAAAGCCTTTCATATGTCAGGATTAATAGCTTCACCACATTCCAAAGTACAATAGAAACGTCCTGTTATAGTGGTTAACAAATCAGCAGTAGAACAAAAAAATAGAAATCCATATTGATTTCAACATATTGATTTCATCATATTGATTTCACCATATTGATTGTCAGAGAGTTGTTAGACTCAAGATAACAGAAATTTGTTAATCAAGGATTGATTAAAGACTTTGCTAATAGTTGTAATGGTATGGTTTCAAGCAAATGATCCTCACTGATGTTTGAAGTAAGCAAGACAAACTTTTTTATCAATAGTCAACAGACTTTTTTTTAACTTTATCAAAAAAAGAATTTTTTAGAATTTGTTTTGAAATACTATATATAGCTAAAGTACAGGTAGCAATTAGCCAAATACTTAAAATACTGCAAAATACATATGATTTATATATGAATCTAAAAAACAAAAAAAATGTAGAAAATTCTACAGTGCAGTAATGATTCGAAAACTAGATGAATAGAACCTTTTTAAGCAAAAGAAATTCTTTAAAAATTTTTCAAAGACTCTGAAAAAAATTTAAGAACCAAGTTTTACTGAAAAATGTTGAGGACCAGTTTTTACTAAAAAAATAAAAAGACCAGATTTTACTTTTAAAAGTTTAATGACCAGATTTCACTAAACAACTACTTTTTTTAAAAATTTGGATTTTTTTTTACACAAACCTGTGACGCATATTTCTATTATTAAAGTTCTTTATAATTGAAAAATTATACCAACTGAAATTCTTTATTCAGAAGATTTAGTATTATTTTATAAATAATTTTGTAACAAGTATATCTTTCGTATTCTTGAGATGCGTTGTCAAAGTAGACTAACAAAATTGCTTTGAATGGCATCATATAGAATAATATGAAAGATGTTGAGAATTGACCACAAAGCGCTAGTAAATGGGAGATAAACTGATTTTTAAACTAAATATAATGGCTATAAATGGGAGATATACTAAATATGATAGTAATAAATGGAATATTAACTGATTTTTAAACAAAATAGAATAGTTATAAATTACTAATATCATTATTATTTTACCAATACTAAACACCAATACTGAAGAAGTATTGTATGTGAAAAAATGAAAAGCACTTTAAAAAATGACATATACCCAAAAGGTATTAGCAATCCACAAACAAAATTTAAATGAGTTCCTGTTTCTATATCTTAAACAGTCGGCTGGCATTCACTTGTCTCAGGCTGTAACTCATTAGACACAACATGATATGGTAAAAGATTACTACATCTGTCCAACAACATCTGTAGAGTAGTCCAAGATCGTTTGTACACTTTTGTCTAAGATCATTTTTATTTTGTTTTTATTCCAACAACATCTGTCCAATATCATCTGGAAATTCAATGACCCCTAATAACGTCTTTAGGAAGATGTAACTACATCTGGTAATTTTACCAAGTCCAATAACATCTGGAAGAATTTCTTTCAGATGTAACTACATCTGAAAAAAACTATATATGAAACTACATCTGGTTAAAATAATGCATTTATATTTAATATTTTTTTCCATATGTAACTGCATCTGAAAAAACCATATATGAAACTACATCTGTTTAATATAATACATTATAATTTATTAATTTCATAAAATCCTGTAGTTATATTTAATATAATTGAAAAGATGTAACTATGTCTATAGACTTCACAGACGTAGTTGTACAGATGTAGTTATTCTTAACATAATTGAAAAGATGTAACTACATCTGTAAAATCTCTAGATGTAGTTGCACTTTTTTGTTGCACAGATTTTGTTATACTTATATAATTGAAAAGATGTAACTACATCTGTAGTAATTATATACTTTTTACACATCAATAAAGTTTCAGATGTTGTTGGACAGATGTTATTATACCTCATCTTATTTACAGATGTTGTTGGACAGATTTTATTATATCTCAGTGTACTTGCAGATGTTTTTGGACAGATGTTTTTAGACATAGCAAAGCTAATGTTGTTACCCTGACCCCATGATATTTTTTAGAAGTAAAACATGATATTTAAAAAAAAAAAAATTTTCTCTCCAGACGAGAATAAAATAGCCAAAAGCCCACTTGATGTTTGCACACCCAAATATATATTTTTATATCTTCCCTAATATATTAAATTTATTAAAACTTGTTATAATTTATTATAGTTTATTCATTTTTTTTTTTTAGTACTCAACGATCGATTGTTGAACAAGCTCTTGATGAACCATCATGCAATCCTGTTATGCTAGAACATTTGTGGTGTGTTGTTACTGTGCTCTATTTAACTATGCAAGGATGTCTGCGAGGTGTGAAACCTCGGTCTTTGTTTGATACTAAGGTAAAAGTAAAATCAGTTTTATTAGCCCCAATAAAATATGAGTAAACTTCAATTATTTGTTTTCAAAATATTTTCAGGGCAAACATGCTATGACACAGCATCTTCATGCTACACCTGTCCTTTCCACACACTTTGATGACAAAATTGTTGTAGCTCGTCAACAGGTACATGAATTTTTCAAGCTTGATTTAAATTTATGGCAATAAATGAGTTACAGCAGCTTAAAAAGAAAAAATTAAAAAGTACAAAGTTCATGAGGGTTACATCTGAGAAATTTTTTTTTTAAGGTGAAATCAAGTCAAAACACATGTTGTATTTACAGCATTTTTTTTAACTTGAATAGACGTTTTGTATTCACAATATGTGAATACAACATGGTTATTTTTATTATCATGTTATATTCACAACATGTAAATAAACTATGACTTTACTATATTTACTATCACTTCCTAGTGGTAGTAGTGGTCACATTAAAAATAAACATATTACATACTAAAAGATTAAAATCCTAAAAAGGTTATGAGTCCAAGGTTTATGAGTTCCTTTTACTCTTACCCATAATTAACTTGAGAATTTAATATCAAAGTTTTCAAAGTATTTTACTTAGCCCCAAAATAGGATCAGTTTCATGTGACATGGGCAAAATTTTATGGTCATGACCAGGGTAAATTTCATGGTCATGACCAGGGCAAAGAATGGTATACTAAATTGATAGCATTAAGTACTAAATTGCATTTCTATTGTTTTCGTTTTAAAATCAACAACTCTGAATAATTTTTATGTTATTATAAAGTTTTATTATTAATATGGAGCAAGCAATCCTTGATATAATAAAACATTTGTTTTTCTCTGTCTACATTTATTAAATTGTTTTCTTTTATCTGAATACAACACGTGTTTTGACTTAATTGCACTTTTTAAACCAGTTTGTATACTTAACTTACATATGACTTGCTACATACATTTCTTGTAGCAAGTCATTTTTTGTAGCAAACCATATTATATAATAGTTTATTGTTATGTTTCTACGTCATTATCGTGATGTTTCTACGTCAGAATTAATTTGATCTTACTTCAAATGTGGTTGAAAACCATTCTATAAACTAAGATTTTTGTGTAGTGTTACAAATAATTAACTAAGCTTTGATGGTTTAGTGAATAAATGTATTAATCTAATAATTTAATATCAATCATTAGGTGGTTGTTATGTGTTCAAGTTTATTCAATTAAAAAGTTTTTTCAGGCGCACTGGAATTAATTTTTTGGATCCCTTTCCATTACTAAAACAATTTCAAATTTCTCTTTTTAATTGACAATTAATTTAAGCGGTGAAATTTTTTTTTTATTTGAAGGCTGAATAGTTAGATAATCAGAAATAAATAATAAAAATTAATAAGTAAAAAATTTATTTAACATTTTTTTAAATATTTTATTAGTATTTTATTTGTTAAATGATTTATTTTTATTAAAGTTATAAATTAAAATATATTAAAATGTAATAAATTGTAATAACATTACAAATTATAATAATAAATTAAATATAAATTAAAATATATCTACCTATTTTTCAATTTTTTAAGTTTTGTCTGAATTATGTTACATCTGCAATAAAAAATCATTTGGATTCGACATTCGAGGATGATGCTTTAAAAAATAATAATTCTGATTTACTGTGGAATATAGATATTGTCTTGCAGCTTGGAAAAAAATTTCAAGTCAAAGAGGATGATTTGCGTTGTCATATTGCATGTGATTTATATGCCTCTGGATTTGATAACGATGCAAAGGAGGTTTTTTTTTACATTTTATAGAAAATAAGTTTAATAATAACTTTTGTTGAAAATATCAAATCAACCTGGCTAATCGTACCTGGTAAGAAATTATTTTGAATTTAACTAACCTTGAATTTACGTGTGTGTATATAGCTTATCTTTTAATAGATGGTTCTTTATATACAAGATATGGATATGTTTTCTGCAATGGTTATGGATGTAATTGGTCTGCGATTGGCAAGATGTCTGCTACAAGATGACGTTAGCAAAAATATTGATATTTACAGCAGAATACCTACAACAATATACTCATGGCTTCAATCTATTGTTATATCGGTATATTTCATTGTGTTTTGTATTGCGTCATTAATAAATCTAGTTTAAAAAGAAATTCCCAGATTCATTTTTTTTTTTTTTTTTTTTCAGATAGTTTTATTTACTCAAATTTATTTGAACAAATCAAAAAATTATTATATAGGTGTGCAGATAATTTTATGTTTTAAAAATTTGTAAAAAGCTGAATATATCCCCACCACCCGTCGATTAATTTTTTTTTGTGAAGTGTTATGTTTATTTTTTTAAACAACGTAGCCATAGGAAATGGCGATAGCTACCATAAAAAATTGTAAATAGATTATATCTTTTTTATTATATCTGTTTTAGGATAAATCAACATTTCGCGCTAGTCAATCTACACTATTAAGTACATATGAGATTCTTCAATTTCTTCATTCGAATTCAACGTCTAGAAATTCCAAACACTCGAAGCTGATCAGTGACCTTATTGAATGCTTACAGTGTTTAGTTTAGTTGGAAATTCAACTAATATTCTAGAATAGATTTTTACACAATATTTTATATTTAATTGTAACCAATATTTTTAAAGTATAATATTTATACATAAAACGTGAAAATGTACCTAAAATGTTTTTCTTTAATGACTTAGGCCGCATTTGTTAAAGTAGATGTTTTGCGTTAACGCGTACGTTTTGCGTTAACGCGTACGCGTACGCTGCTCTTTTTTAGAAGTTTTCAGTTGAGTTTGAGTTTTTTATAACTCACTACTTAGGTTGACATGAGATAGAAACCGTTAAATACGAATAAAATTTTTGTTAAATACGAATAAAATTTTTGATATTTTTGAAAAAATGTTTTGCTGTATCTTTTGAGTGCCAAACCAATATTTAGATTTCAAATTTTATCAAAGTAAATTTATTTTGATAAAATGAAAGTAAATTTAATTTGAAATCTAAATATTAGTTGAAATTTTCCTTTCGTCAAAAATCTAGGAGTCTAGGAGTAAAACTCAAAAAACCACTGTTTGTGAGGAAAAAATCTTATGAAGCTGAAACTTTGCTTAGTGATTCCCTAAGATATATGGATCACGTGAAAAAAATGCCCCATGATTTGCAACAGGAGAACCCCCTTAAAAATGACGCATGCGCAAGTAGTTAAAAATTCATCTTCAAACTTATTATATATCATTTTAAAGCATTTTTTATGCTGAACAACTCTTTAAAAAACATTAGGTTCTTAAAATAAAAGGGTGAATAGTTAATTAATAAATAAATGCTATATAGGGAAAACTGGTGCAAAATGGGGTACTTGGGGCAAAATGGTTTTTTGCAAATAGACATTGTTTTGAGTGTGGATATAACTAAATAGTGATTGATTTAGAATTATCATGTTATTATATGCGGTATATTATTATATGCATGTATATTATATGCGGTAGTGGTGTAGTGGTATAGTGCTCGCTTCATAAGCGAGAGGTTCTGTGTTCGATCCCCACCACGTCCCTGGGTAGTACCGCGCTCAACTTGTTTCCCCGCGCAGCAACCTTGTTTGTCAAGGTTCGTGTTTCGGGGTTATAGAGTTGAGAGAGGGTTATAACCACAATTAAATAGCCTCCTCGTCTGTAGTGGCCTTGGGTAGGTGAATTAACAAACAAACAAACAAAAAAATGTGACAAAATGTTACCATCAGTTGCGTTAGTTTAAAGTTTAAGCAAAGTTTGTCTGACTATATAAATATGACTTTAAATGAACTTCAATATAATTTAACTGTTTAATATTACACGATGTAGAATTTTATTATTTTATGTGATATGCTGAAGCTAATATTGCATTTAACTAATAAAGAAGTGAGTATTATTAAAATTTTTAAAATGTCTGAACTTTTCTTAGATGTAGCACTGTTTTTAGCAATATGCCGCTAATGGGGCATAATGGGATATTCCCAATTTTACCCCAAGTGTTTTTAAAAAAATGTAGACTAATTATATATGACATTTTTATAAAAATAAAATAATTTTTTATCCTGAATACATCTGTGCTCCACATAACATATAACTTCCATTTATATTTATAGTTGATATATATATATATATATATGATATATTATATATATCATATATATATATATATATATATATATATATATATATATATATATATATATATATATATATATATATATATATATATAATATATATAATATATATATATATATATATATATATATATATATATATATATATATATATATATATATATATATATATATATATATATATATATATATATATATATATATATATATGTATATATTATGTTAGTATATTCTACAAGTAGAGTGCTCATTGAGCACTCTACTTGAGCACTGCTCAATATTCTTAAAAAACAGAGCATTAATAAATTAGTAAAAACACTTAATTTTTTTCTTCATGTTGAAAATATCTAGAATTGTGACAAACAGGTATTTCTACTGTTCCAAAGTGTCTCTCTAAAAAATTTTCAACTAAAGGGAAGAAACAAGTTGCTTCTCTCACTTCAGCTGGTAGGGGTCAGCTTATCACAGCAGTTATATGCTCTTCAGCAAATGGGAGGTACATGCCACCCATGATGATCTTTCCTCGTAAACAAATGAAACCAAAATTAATGGATGGAGCACCACCAGGTGCCTAGGCTGAATATTATTCAAGCGGGTAGATACATCCGCGGTGCTTTGTGATAAGACTGTAAGGACTTCTTGGGACACCTATAAAAAACAAAATAAAATAAAAAAAGAATTGTTTATTGTTTGGTTAAGAAAATTTTATTCAATATTCAGGGGCCAAAATAAGCTCCTCAGTTCTATTTATTTTAGATGGTCATAAATCTCACACAAAAAGTATTGAACTGGTTAACATTGCGAGAGAGAATGGTGTAATTCTTCTGTGTTATCCTACTCATTGCACTCATCGAATGAAGCCCTTAGATTTGGCTTTTATGAAGTCACAGGTTTGACATCCCCATAAAATTTTTCACAAAAATTATACTCTCTATTTTTGAAACTGAAAAAAAGAAAAAAATCGACACACCCAATTTCAGTAAATCAAACTCTTACAATAAATGATGAAATACTAGTGATTTTGTCAATGCAATAGATCTTGCAATAGAAGTTAAAGCTGTTGTAATAATGATTCATAATTATCTTAAAGGAATGACTCCAATAACACTTCTCTGTATTCTTCCTCTAAAAACAAATGAAAACTTTCATGCATTTAACGATTGCATTTATGATGTTATAAAAAGACAAACTTTAAAGTGGCATTTATTGCCCAAATAATGTACTATATGAAATTAAGTGGGTATCAAAGATTTTAGTACTGTTTCTTGATGAAAAAAAAAATGAAATTGTTTTTATAAATTGCTTTGTTGATTTGTTTACGTAAATGTTTTATGAAAATATACCATTGCTTAATTTTTCTTTTTTGATGATTTTCAGTGGTTATAAGTGGTTCACTTCTCCTTCCTTATCAATGTTACTTATTGGGGTGAAGCTGGCGTCTAGCTACTCCATTGTAGTATGTAATCTTTTAAATATGTTTATATATTTTTTTTTATATCACATTTATATTTTTTTTTTCAAAATTGTAACCGAAAGTAAAACTAGTTTTAAATAAAGTTATAAGATCCTATAAAAAAATATTCATATAGTATGTAGTAAAAATATTCATGTCGTATGTAATACCGTGGTAATCATGTATGGTATTCATGTATACATGAATACCATACTAAACGTTTCCCACGGTAATCATGTAGTATGTAGTATTTACTAGAACAATTGCTTCTATATTATTATACTTTTTATTTAGATTTATATCAAAACTATGAATTTATTTCAAATTTATACTTAATATAAATTGTCTTGGAAATGTAATAAACTCTCAAAATATAATAATAATAAATATAATAATAATTTCCTTTATTATAGCTGCCCATTGTAGTTTTCCCATTAAACATACATACATGACAATAATTTTGAAAAATATTTTATATTTAGTTAACTACCGAAATAATGCAATATTTATCCAAGGGAAGAAGGGGGGGGGGAGGGTCAGCACCTTGTTAAGTAATATTCTAGGGGTGTCTAAACTTTTGCGACGTCTTGTAACGAGAGGGAGGAGTCAAAAATTGCACTAAGTTGCGTGACATCGTTTATGGATGGCCCCAAAGACTTAGGGTGGAATGCAAGAAGCAAACTTGAGTCAAGTTCGACTTGAACTTTACTTTGTAATCAATAGCAGCAGAGTATTTTTTGAGGGGAAAAACCATACTCTGCTGCTATTGGTTACAATGTAAAGTTCAAGTCGAACTGACTCAAGTTCGCTTCTTGCATTTCACCTTCATTTGTATAAGACAAATATTTGATTGAAAATGTTCGGAAAAAAATTACTACTCAAAACTTCTTGATAAAACTAAAAATGACTCCCAACGCACTTGGGAAATAATAAAAAAAATCATTGGACTCGTTGACTTTACTTTTTTTAGAAGGTTCTCAGGCATCAACTGAATGAATATTTCAGTTAAGAATTATTTTATTTGAACAAAAAAATATTATTAAAAATATTATATTATTATAATATTATATTATATTAATATAATATCAAATTATATTAATAATATTAAATTATATTATTATAATATTAAAATATATTAAAAAAACTTAAAATTATTAATTCCACTGGGAGAGATACGCCTCAAAAAAAAAGTTCCGCTGTTAAAAGGTTAAAATGTAAACATAAATTACTAACGTGACAACTAGCACGTTTTTCTACGTGAAAACAAACACGTTTAAAATTTACTCACCAAATTCACAATAGTACATGCCTTTTTGGTGAATTATTCATAAGGGGTCTTCCATAAAATACGTACCCATGTATGGGCGAAAGGGCTATTCAAAAACGTACGAATGCGTACAAGAAGTGTGGGGGAGGGGGTAAAAACAGTGGTTTTACCAATCTCTTGTTCCGTTATCTCTCATAAAACTTGAAAGCGTTGAGTTTCACGAGTCTAAAAAATCGATATTATGTTATGTAGCAGATAAATGTTGAATTAACTAAAAAAAATTTGATTTTATTTTAAAAAAAATTTTAAACTGGGAAAGAGGGGTATTATTTTGTAATAGATATGCGTACTTACGCATTTTGGGGACGTTGACAGCACACAGATGCGTAAAAGAGTAAGGAGGGGTCCTAAATTAGTGTTTTTAATGCGTACGTACTATATGGAATGCCCCTAAGTCTAATCTTTTTACGGAGTGCGTTACTTGTTGTTTGTTAGTTTACGGTAATCATTCTAAAATTATACGTCATTTTTGTTATTAACCACTTTCAATCTAGAAAAAAAACATCATTGAGAGATTTGTTTGAGTTTTGAAGGTCTAGAGTACAGCGACGTAAGTGTGAAATATGACAAGGATTCATGTGATCCGCAGTTCCTTTGTCAACGACAAGATATTTTGCTTTCGTACTGCGGCTGGAGTCCACATTTTGTGTTTTGAGATGGTTCTATGCGCACGTGGTCACCCTCCTGGAACATTTTGTTTATTCATTTCCATCTGCTTTTCTACGTGTTTCAACACCTTTTTCTAAAATAGTTGAGATGACCTTTTAGTGAGATAGGACTTTCAGCAAGACGTCAGATAAATCGAACATAAGCATGCGAATGTTTTAAATATGCGCTTAACTATACTATTCCCTTAAGCAACAACTTGAAAAATTCTTCAAGTCTTTCACGTTATTTCTCCTTCAAAACAGCATTTAACCAACTCACAGTCTTGCTATTACTATACACTGTTAGCTCGTTTGTGTCCCACTTATTAGTTAAGTTGAATCCACAAAAGATTGAATTCATTTCATATTATCATATAGTGTGTATCACTCTCTGGACATAACCCTGTTGAATCTTCAGTCATCACTCGTTCAATCAGAGTTACACCTTTTAAACATTTAAGTTACATAAATGATGCGTCGCAGTAAGATTCATCTTTTCCAATTAGTGGTACCAACCATTTTCTACCAAACGAGTCTTCTTTTCCCATCTGGTAGAGCAATTCTTTTAGTTTCACTTTGCAATTTTTGGAAATATTTCAATAAATATTTTCAGCTAAACAAAATGATTTAATTTTTTAGAGTGTTACTATTGATTACAGTAGTGACATATAGTGATGCACCCAGTAGTTGCACCCAGTAGTTGCACCTAGTAGTTGCACCCAACGGTAGCACTGTTTCCCTCATACTAACACTTTGAGAAATTCTATTATCTTAAGTATGGCTAAACTTTCTCATAAATTTAAATGTTTTCTCGATTGGAAATCGGAAGAAAAACAAAAGCTTGAAACTTCAATACAATTTAAAAATATGTTTTTGAAATCTCTCTTTTGTTTTATTGAAAATAAAAAAAAGTTGCGCAAATATGTTTTTGCGTGTGTGTGTATAATCAAAATTAATGAATCAACATTAAAAAGATAAGGAAAAAGAAAAAAGAAAAAAAACAAACAATTTATTAAAAAAATTGTTACAAAGACTTATAAAAAAGTAATTTTACAGCTCTTTTAGTAACGTTTCTCTCATTTTAATAACCGCTCTTTTTCTTAATGAATCTTCTTTACACATTACCTCCGGTAAATAATAAACGGATATAAATTGGTTTACCAAAATTGGCTGTGGAAGGCAAAACAAAAAAAGACCTGTGACAGCCACAGTAGCTCCAAAAAGTCTCCCGACATTTGTTGTTGGTACAAAATCTCCGTACCCAATCCCTGTTGCAGTAATAATACTATAATACATAGATTCAAATATATTTTGGAATTGGTTTTCTACTTGAAGCATTAATGCAGCCGCCACAAAACAATATGTTCCAGCTGATATAAGGAAAACCTGGATATAATGACTACACTTGAATATACTATAAAGGAACAACCTAAACGCTTTACTAAACTTTGTTAACTTAAAAATGCGAACCACTCTGAAAAACTGAACCATTTTAGAAAACCAGTTATAGGTTGCGCAGAAATGAAAGATCACATGAGATGCACTACAACTCAACGAGAAGAAGTCACAAATCATACTTAACGAGTTTCCAAACTTCTGAAGATCACGTGATAAAAGTGCAGTGAACACAAGTTCAAGTAAGAAAAATATACTTGTTATAATTTCAAAATAAATCCAAACCACGTTGTTCCGATAGTCTGGTTCGGTTTCCAAACAATAGGCAATAATAGAAAATATTGTTATTGATAAATGGGTGTAAGTGTATACATTCTGCAGTTTTGAATAGTTAAAAAAACTAATATATTTTGAGATATTAAAATTACAAATATCTAGGTCATGCTTTTCTTTGTCATTATCTTTTAAAAACATTAAATCTTCCACGTGTCGTTTGTCAATATACCTGTCGATCTCATAAAAAATAAGCTCTTCGTAAAATTGTTCTCGCGTGACCACTGAAGGCTTAGCAAGAGTTCCTTTTGATTGATAATAAAACAGTACAGCATCAAACGATTGAACACATCTATCCAGAACATAAGCACTTTTTTTCTCGTCTAAATAGAGGTTTCTTTTGGGTAAATTTCCTAGCAACGTGTTAGGAAAGTTTCCTAGTGTACTTTCAAAAGTTTCGAATACTACACCACGGACTATTATTTTTACTTTTTTTTGCTCCAAAAGCAAACATCCCAATCGAACGGCATTTAAATGAAGATTAATTGGATGATATCTAAATTTATCTTGCATGGGCATTTCTTATCTCTTATCTGAAAACAACTAAAGATATATTTAGAAAATTTATTCAGAATAACAGAATTTTTTTAAATAAAAATACCACCCCTTTTCGTTTTTTGTGTAAACAAACATCATTAATTATGTAAAATCATTTATCAACAAATTAGAATAGAAGTATATAATAATATAAAATTGACATATGTTCAAATAAATCAAAGAAATTAAAACCCTTTGAAGTTTTTTCCATTTCCTTTATTTTTCAAATCTTTTTTTATAATAAAAAACAAAACAAAACTTTATTTTAAATAAAAATTAATATCAAATATACGAAACAAATCAATTAAATAGAAAGAAAAATTAAATCATTTGTAGTTTTTTTGTTTCGTTGTAAAAACTTTCATAAGTAAATACCTTTTACAAAACAATGACATACGGCCGTTCTGTGTAATACACGGTCGTTTTGCGTTAAATTTTGGAACGTTTTTTAAAAAAAAAAAAAAAAAATGAAAAGACACATTTTTTAATACTTTTTTATTTTTTTATTTTATTGTTATACAAAAATTTGATATCGTGACATTGATATAAGACCCAGTAATTTTTCTTAAAATTAGTTGTTTGAAAAACAGAGTAACGCTCAGAGATCGATTTAATAACGTTTTAGTACCATGTTGCATATGTACACAGTCGAGGCCACGTTTAGAGCCCTTTGTTACGGCTTAGGATTAATTGATAGTAATGAAGCAATTGCATAGTTTATAAGATAGTCTGTTAGATAGATTAAAAAAATGACTAAAATATCAAAAACTAAAAAATACAAAAAACCATTATCATAACCAAGTTCTTTTAATCTTTCATTCACTAACATTCGTAGTCTTCGAAGTAACTTTTTTTCTATTGAGTCTCATGACCCTTTCCCTCACTATGGACCCGCCCTTATATTTTCTTTTGCTAAATTCACCAGAACTACTTACTTTTTCTGATACTGAGTACAGCTGATGAGCTTCAGCTTTTCTGATGTGTTTAGCTGTCTCATCTTGTGAATTTAGTGTTGATGTTTATCTTCCTTTAATTCGTACAGACTCCAATAGTCACATACTCAGCCTGGGTATTTACATTCGTAAGAGTTCACCCATTTGTCAGGAAATTAGGTTTGAACCCACACACTATTCTTTTATGTGCTTTCGTTTAATACTACTAAATGTATATTTTCATTTAGCACCACTAAACATAGCTCTCCTTTATCTTAAGACTACACTCTTCCCGATTTTACCTCTGATCAAATTGCCGAGCCCTTTTTCTTTATCCTTCCGCAAATATTGGTGTTGGTGGCGCTTTAATGCTCATCACACTGAATGGCTTGGTTCTAGTGTCAGTAACTCTGCAGGTGTTAAGGTCTGCAACCTTTGTCTTTTCCAATCTCTAACACAAACAGTCAACTTTCTAACTCGCTTTCCAGGCAATCAGAATCATTTCCCTTCTCTACTCAACTTTTGTCTTGTTTATAATCCAAATCAGTGCTTAGTTTCTCCACATTCACCCTTAAGTGCTTCTGATCACGTTTTAATATCTTTAAAACTGTTATCTCATTCTTCTTCATCATCAGAATCCCTTATCATTCCATCTTTTACAACAACCTTAAAGCTGACTAAGACTCTTTCCGTAATTTTCTCCGTGATGGTCCTTATATTGAAATTGTTTGTCTTTTTGCTGACTAATGTGCTTCTTGTGTAACATCTTGTATTCAGACTGGCATGAAATCTTTTATTTCCTCTCGACGATTCCAAGTCAAGCCTCGCTTTTCTCTATGGCTTGCCTCTCATTGTGCTGCTGCAATTTCCAATCGTAACCATTATTTCCATATCTATCAGCAAAACAATTCTCCAGAAAACAGACGTCTGTTTACTACTGCTAAAAACCATTGCAAAAAGGTTTTTATCTAACACCAAAGCCCACTATTCTCAGGTCACAAAATTTCATATATCATCTCAAAATTAGACTCCAAAGACTTCTGGAGAATCTTTAACAGTGTCTATAATAAGAGCAATTCTGTTATTCCACCTCTTTTGCTCTGATTTTGATTTGGTTCTGATTTTGTAACCTAACCTAAAGACAAAGTTAAATTGTTTGCTAAAAACTTTTTCTTCAATCTCATTTCTTAACTCCACAAATCACATCCTACCTGATATTGCTAACCAACAGGTTGATTCATTGTTTGACATTTTTACTCCTCAAGCTTCTGTATCTAAAGTGATTTCCTGCTTAGACTTTTCTGCTGTTTATGGTCCGGACAATCTAATTTGTCTAACTACAGTCCTATTAGTCTTTATCTACTCTATCATAAACAAGGCTTTTGAGTCTCTAATTAACAAACACTTAATCTCACATTTTGATTCTAATAACTTTCTCATCATTAATATGGACGATCAAAATATTAATATATTAATATTTTGATCTTCTCGTTCTACTGCTGATATGTTAACGGTAATAACTGATAGGTCTTATCGTGCATTAAATAGATGTAGAGAGGTTAAGGCTAATAATCTTGAAATTTCTAAAGCCTTTGATAAAGTTTGGCTTGCTGATCTTCTCCATATAATATCTTGTTAATATTATTCTTTTAATTTACATTAGCGATCTCCCAGAAATTCTCACGTCTAAGGTGGCATTGCTCGCTGATGATACTACTATTTATTCTTGCCTTGATAAAAACCCAACACTCTCTGATTACTTGGAGAGGCATTTGAGGTTGAAAAAGATCTCACTTCTGCTACAGCATGGGGCTCTCAGTGGCTGGTGAATTTTAACTCAGATAAAACTCAACTTTCTTCAGCCAATCGTTATAGCAACAATCTAGATCCTCCTATTTTTATGAATGGTAATGTACTCGATGAGTCATCTACCCTTCGTCTTTTAGAACCAACTCTTGCTTTCAATCTTTCTTGAAAAACATATTTCCATTGCAAAATTAGCATCTACTAAGGTTTGCATCTCTTTATCGTGCTTGCCACTTTCTCACTCCGGATTTTATTCTTTATCACTATAAATCTCAAATCCGTGTATGCCAAATATTGTTGCCATATTTAGAGCGTATCTTCAAATGATGCCCTTTCTCTTTTAGACACGGTGAAAATAACGCATTGCAAACATAGTTGGACCTGCTTTTGCAGCCAATCTTCAATTATTGTCACATCGTCGTAATGTTGTTTATCTTTCTCTTTTCTATAAATACTATAATGGGCGCTGCTCTAAAGAGCTATCATCTTTTGTGTTGTATGCTAAAATAAATTCTCGTGTTACTCGCCATTCAAGTTAGTGTCATTCTTTTATTGTGACTGTTCTTAAGTGCTTCAAAAATTCTTATTCGTCTAATTTTTTTTCTCACTCCCTTCATCTTCTTTTTCTGATTCATATAATTTGCTCTCTTCATCATGGTTTCCTGATTCGAATTATTTTCCTACTTACTTAATGAGTTTTAAAAATTATATTCGGACGATTATGTACTTACGTACATAATAGTTCTAATATATTTTGTAAAAGTTTATTCTATACTTAAAATTTTTTATATAATCGAATATTTATGTACTTACGTACATAACAGTCATAATATATTTTGTAAAAGTTTATTTTATACTTAAAGTTTTTTTTTCGACTTTTTTTTTTCATATGTGCTACGACAAGCAAATCCAAATTAAAAGAAAATGTTAACATTTAAATTAGTTAAAAGTTTTGATTTCTTTTTTATTAGTTATTGTATGCGAAAAAAATTTAACGTAAGAGTTTTACCGTATTTCCAACTAAAGTAACAATGGCAATTTTTAAAAGGTAAGATGCACCATTTTTTTAAGGTAAGGTGTACCATTTTTAAAGGTAAGATGTATCAATCTTCATAGGTAAGATGTACCATTTTTAATGGTGCCGGAAATAATGGGAGAAAATTTTAAAACAAGGTTGTTAACCACAAAGACAACCAAAAACACTTAGAAAAAATATTTATTACAGACATTTGAATGTATATTTCTCTCATAGAGGAGAGACATATCAATACATTGAGACATACATGCTAAGACTTAGCTTTAGAAATTCAAAGTATAAGATTTCTAGAATGACTTATTACTAGAACCTAAATTAGTAGCTTCTTCTTCGGAATTAACAACCGAATTTAAAATAACTTCAAGAGTTCGAAGAAAAAAAACATTACAATGACGATATTTCAGATAAACAGCCCTTACAAGATCCTGAAAGCGAGTTTAGAGTTATAGTTATAGAGATATAGAAAAATCATATCGGCTTTGATTCTTAACAAAGTATATAAAAAATGGCTTCAAAATATACATCCTCAAGTATGTGTTTGCCTTAAATCAAATCAAATGTATTCTGAAATAGGTTTTACATTTCATGGAATATTTACATATAGTACAAGTACTAATTTTAAGTAAACACCATAATAAGGCTCTAAAAAAAAAAAAAACGTAAAACAGTACTATACTTTAACGAAAAACTTTATGAAATAATAATTAAGTAAGAAGTTTGATAAATTTAGGACAAAATTCAATCTACAAAATTTAATTTATACATCTATCTAGAATATAAGACTTTTATATACCTAATTAAAATATAACAATAAAAGAGAAGTAGATTATAATAACATATAGTAACAACATTATAAATTGTATAGTAATATAAGTATCAGTAATAATAATAGGCAATAATAATAAAAACTCCAGTTATTGGTAATATTAATCAAAATAATAATAATACTAACAACAAAAATAACAATTCTAATTATTATAATAATAACAATAACAAAAATAATAATAATAGCAATAATTATCATAGCAATAATAACAATAATATTAATAGCAATAATAACAATAATATTAATTACAATAGCAACAATAATTATAATAACAATAATAAAAATAGCAATATTTATAATGGTGAGAGTTTGAAATAGAATAGTGATATTAATTTAAGAAAAAGTTAAGAAAGAGCAAGTTGAAATGCAAGCAGCATTGAAATGAAAAAAGTAGTAGAAAAGAACTTTAAAAAAGATCAAATATTAGTAGTTATAGACTAGCATTGAAGCAAATAAAGTTAAGATGGATAGTAGATAGTTAGCAGTAGAGTAGCATAGAAATTAGGAAAAATACTTGTTTAATAAAAATTTAAACAGATTGTTTTTGAATTTGGAAAATGTAGGTAGAGATTTTAACTGTGAGGGGAGACTATTACATGTGCATATGCTCCGATATTTAAAAGATTCGTGTCCATAACAAACAGTTCTATGTTTAGGTATAGATAACTTGAAGCTTTTAGCTGATCGAAGTTAGTAACGATTATTTTTAAGTGAAAGATAAGTGAAAAAATCAGTAAATGGAGGAGGTAAGGTTTTATGTTGCTGTTTCCAAACAAACAAACAGTTGGAGTGTTGAATAAGGTCTTTTAACTTAAATATCTTTGATACGTAGTAGAGGATATTAGGGTTAGAGTTAAAATGCTGAAAATAGATTATTTTTAGGGTTATATTTTGGAGGTGAGATAATCTTTTAAGTGGTAGAGATTAGATTTGTCTTCATACTTGACAAGCATATCTAAGATGAGACTCAAAAAACCACATGATATATGTTAAGGAGCGTTTTAAGATTAAGAAAATGTCGAACTTTGGCCAACATATCGTTGGACCTGCTCAGTTTCAGTGCTAGTTCTTGAAGATGGGATTCAAAACTTAAATTGTAATCAATTTTGATACCAAGATACTTGATAAAATTTACAAGATCTATTTTTGACCACTTAATCTGAAATTCAGGTGCTTTTTAATTTTTTTTTTGACTTGATTTAAAGATAATAATTTTAGTTTTTTTGGAATTAGGTGATTAAATAGAAGCCACTGAAGTAGATTCGCTAAGTCATGGTTAATATTTTTGCTTATCTTTTTAAGTGACTTGTTTATTAAAAGCCGATTGGTGTCATCTGCAAAGTGGTAAGCAGTGGAAAACTTCAGAGAGGTATTAAAATCATTAATTAAGAGAAGTAAAAGTAATGGTCCTAATAAAAAGCCTTGTGGGACACCATTTGTTGACTTTATTAATGCATATTCTATCCCATTAATAGAAACAAATTGTGTTCTATTTTGAAGATAAGAAGAAAACCATTGGACTGTTGTGGCTCTGGTACCGTAGTACTCCAACTTTCTGATTAGAATGGAATGATCAACTGTATCGAAGGTTTTCTGGAAATCAACAAAAACACCACATGCAAATAATTTATTATCCAAATGTCCAAAACTGTTCTAACTTTTTCAGTTATATCAATTAGTGCATGAGTTGTTGAATGATTGTTTCTAAACCCATACTGATTTTTATAAAGACACTTGAATTTCTCCAGAAAGTTGTAGAGTCTATTGTGTATAGCTTTCTCAAATAGTTTGCTTATATTTGAGAGAAGAGAGGTTGGGCGGTAATTAGAGTAATCCAGTAGAGAACCTTTTTTATGCATTGGTGTCACTTTAGCTATCTTAAGGAGATCTGAGAAAATTCCATTTCTAAATGAGTTATTCATCATTATGGATAGTGGCTTTGTTTATAGATTATGATTATGTTTGGAATAAGCTTAAGAATAAATGTGGGAAGGCTGTTTGAGCCCAGACTTTATTTGTTTTGAAGTTTCATTATGAGACTCAACACCTCAACTTCAGTTACTGGCTCAAAGTAAAAAGAAATTTCATTAGATTTTTTAGAAACTCTCTAAAATCATATTTAGGGATAATTTTTTATTTATTAGATTCTCTTGGATAGTAGCAAAGTAATTGTTAAAATTATTTACAATTGTGCTTGGATCAGAGATGAATTTATCATTTATTTTGAGGTTGAAAGAGTTATTGTATATAGTAGGTCTGATGTTGATAATTTCTTTTATTCCTTTCCAAGTTCTCTTAATGCTGTTTAGGTTGTTGTTGAAAAAGGAAATATAATACATTTTTTTAGATAGTTTAACTAAGTTGCTTATTTAATTGCTATATAACCTAAATTTATCATAGAGTAGATTTCTTAAATTAATATTGTTTGATTTAACAAATTTTTTATAAATGACATTTCTTGTTGAGATGGATTTAAGAATACCAGCAGCTACCCAGGGTTTAGGTTTAAGTTTAATTTGTTTTTTTGTTGGGAGCATGTCTGTCTAGAACTTTTTCAAATGTATTTAACAAACTTATCATTGATTTATTTATATCGTCATCTTTTATTTATACCTCCCAGTTCATCCTAGATATATCTTGTGTAAAGGTTTCAGTATCAAACTTTTTGAAACATCTTCTGGAGATTTTTATAGTCCTTTTTTTTTGGTGTAATACCAGGAATACAGAGGAACTGGGCCATGTGGTTTGAAATAAAAACTGTTAGATTGCCAGAGATTGTTTCAGGAGAATAGGAGTTTATAAAAATATTATCAATGAGAGTTTTGGATTTTGAAGTTATACGTGTTGGAAGTGTAATGGTTGGGATAAGCGAGCAAGAGCATAATGTTTGGAGATTAATTAGAAACAGTAGGAGGTTCTCTATAATAAATTAAGTCCTTGTTGAAATCACCCATTAATATAATTTTTTTTTTTTCATAACTTATTTCTCAAGTAAAGGTGTTAAATGGTTTGCGATGAATTATTTTGGATTTAAAGTTGTGTGACGATATATGCAACCAATTAAAGTATTGGTTTTATGAGAGTTGATAGCTTCAACAAAAACTGATTCGAGAAATTTCGAAGCATTGGTTGTAAGATCATCATGAACTACATAGTTAAGATTAGAGCTTAGATAAGGAAGTGCCCCACCTTTTTTAACTCAGTAATGTTCACTGTTAAACCCATTTATAATAATATCAGTTTTATTTGAGTCTTTTATATATAAATTTGATTCAATAGTTCCTATTACCATAGGGGAAATGTTAAGAGTGCCAATAAGGCTACGGGGATCATCGATATGTTGTGGTAAGGAAGCAATATTGAGATGAAGATATATATCAGTATCTGGATTTAAAGAATTATTGAATTCAGTAACATCAAAATATTTACAGTTAATAGCTGGATTATATACATTATTCATATCTCTATATAGACTTTTTAGGTGAGCAGGATGTTCAAGAGATTTTAATAGCTTTAGTGGAAGATTACTGCATGAAAGTGTAAGTTCAAGTTCTTGATCGGAAAGGGTAATAAATTGGATATTTTTGGAAATACAGTCGGAGCAATACTATTCTAAAGAGTCATTGGAGATAATGTTATATGTATGCTTATTGATTAGATTGCACTTTGTGTGAATCCAAAAAGAGCAGCTGTAACATTGGATGACTCTATGGTTTTTAGTTTTTTTTGGCATAGTTTGCAGGATTGTTTTAATACCACATTTCATAAATTAATATTTATGATTTACATATTAGTCTATTAGAAGTTTCTAAGCATATAGAGGTAATGCAAACAAAATGGTAAAGCAACAAATTGGAATAATAAAGCAAAGCTGAAATGATAAAGCATAGGATTTAATGGATTAGGTTTGTAGTTGTAAGTCAATTTATATGTGTTAGATATTATTAATGTATATAATATGTATATTTACTATCTTTTTATAATAAAATTTTAAACAAAATTGAAAAGAAAAGCCTCGTATTATAGTCATAACTGAAAGTATAAGTTCAGATAATTAAATAATATTTTGTTTTTAGGTATATAGGGGTAATCAAGCAATAAAACAGTAAAATATATATCAATAATAAGAAATATAATTTTATGATATTAGTAAATACACTAATATTATTTATTAATAATAAGTATTTATATACTTTAAGTATAAAACTATATAAGCATAAAACTATATAAGTACACAAACTTATAATATACAGTATGTGCCAAAATTGTCACCATGTTTGAACAAAAAAATATTTTATGTATATTTTAATAGAAAAGCTGTGAAGAAAAATGAAATTTTAGTTTTATTAATTAAATTTAAGACTTAGCTAACTGAAAATATTGCTTTTTGTTAAATTTAGAAGATATTGAATTTTTTTTTTTAACTTTTATGTGAAGAGCTAGTGGTAACAATTTTGTCGCGAATGAAAGCAATTAACATATTTGTCCACAGTTAATTAGGCATACGATATAAATTAATAGCCTTATGACTAAAATGATTGAGTTTTAATGATATTTAATCGTTAAAAATCTGTGAATCATCAACTTTTCACAGATTTTTAACGATTAAATATCATTAAAAGTTTGATTTTGTTTACAAAACATAAAAAAAGTATTGTTATTATCATCATGAAAAAAAATAAATCTTAAACTAGATAAAAATATTGTGGAAAGGCTTAAATCCGGACAATCTTATCGTGAAATCCTGACAATCCGTGAAATCGCTGCTGGGTTCGGAAAGTCTCATAAACTTATATATAAAATCAAATTGCGCAATAAATTAGAAGTAAATAAGCCTAAAAGCGGTCGAAAGAAAATGTTTACACCAAGAGACCAAAGAACAATCGCTCGTTTAATTGCTTCTGGAGAGTCTAAAACTGCAAAGAATGTTACTAATTTAATGAATAACAGCTATGGGACTCATGCTTCAGTGCGGAAAGTCAATAGAGAGCTCAAAAGAATTGATTTTCGATCCAGAAGAAAGATCAAGAAGCCATTGTTAGTTTCTCGTCACTGCCAAGCTCGTTTAAATTATGCTAAACTTCATGCACGCATGACTTTTGATGTTTCTTTTATGAATGGATTTGGACAGATAAAAGTAAAACTAATATGTTTGGATCAGATGGTATAAGATATACTTGGAGAAAGCCTTTCTTATTAAGTGCTCGAGATTTTACACCAACCGTTAAATATGGTGGAGGAAAACTTTTGTTTTGGGGATGTTTCTGTGCTCGTGGAGTTAGTGAATTAGTGAAAAATAATGGAATAATGAACGCTGATGACTATATCCTTAAGGTTGGATATTTCAAGTTCCTTTGAAAATGGGGCAGAACTGTACGTAACACGATGTTCATGCAAGACAGCGACCGCAAGCATAAGGCTGATAAGACCATTAAATTCCTTCACGAGAAGAAATTGAAAGTCTTTGACTGGCCAGCACAAACTATTTTTTGACGATTACAAAATGTTTAAGGTATTAAAACAAATGGTTCGAGTGATATGAACGTAAATATAGTCATTAGTTCCTATGACTTAAGTAAATATATTCTATTTACGGTTTTCACTTGCTTAATTAAACAAGCAGTTTTTCCTGACTAATTTTAATTTTCTATAGAAACATTTTATTGTTACCCGCAACCTTCATATGAGGGGGAACACTCCACTCATTATTGCCAAGTTTCAATACTCCCAGGTTTTTCATAATAGATTACATAATTAAGAATCTAAAATTGAAATGTTGCATAATAATCACAATGAATTCATAAAAAGTAAATCTGCAGTAACTTGATTAGAGGCAATGCTGATTCATTTAAAACGTCGCAACACACACCAGGACCGTTAGGTCTTCTTAATTCCGATTTTTTAGACAAAAATTTAATTCAGATATTAAAGAACAATTCTCCAATTTTTCGGTTAACTACGAATCAATTTGAGAAGTATTTACAATAAGTCAATAAATTTCGAGAAGATTTTGCCTTTAGCCTTAAAATCATTTTTTTTTTTTTGGAAAATATATTTTTTTGAAAATTCGTCAATTTTATAGCAATAATTAACAATTATTCGTAACAAACGTATCTATTTGAAATCTGCTATTTTTAGTTCTACCAGGGTCTGTTTTATTGAAATATACAACAGTTGTTATTTAAGATACTTAATCAGCAAAAGAGTTCACACTTTAATAATTTTAAGGTTACACTTGATCAAATTTTTTCGCAGCACCACTTATATTCTAAATAAAACCTTTGTTTATAGCCAACCGTTACGCTGTAATATAATAGTTATATCAGATAGGGAAAATCTTTCGAACAAACTGCTAACTTAAGCGCAGACGGTGTAAACAAATTATTTAACCCCATAAACATTTTTGACCGTATAAACTTCTTTTGAACTTACCCATAATGCTGTAGTGAAAACCTCCTATTTTTTGACTGAAGAATGGTAATAGTTGTCTTCTTGATTGGGATTTTGTCATTATTTCTTTGTCCATCTTTTTTATTTCTTTAACGGTTAAAAACTTTTGGTTTACTTACTGCATCACCAGAGGATAGTTCACGTTTATAAAGATCAGCTTCTTAGAGTTTGTGGGATATAGTTTGGTTCTTTTTGCACAGATTATGTTGCCAAATTGAGAAAATAACACTTCAATGCTGTTTAACGTAGCTGGAATGCAAAATTATAACCTGAAGCTCAGCTACTAGTGGTGATTGGTCCCTTTCAAGGGCTGGCTTTGAAAATAAATAAAAGATGCAGGGTTTTTAAATTGACAAATATTTTGTATTTTATTTATAATTTTTCAAATTAATGCAAATCAAATTTTGTTTCATACTGACTATAAATATTTGAAAAAAAATTAAATTCATTGACGTTCTGTTCTCGTTCTGCCTTTTGGTTTTCCACTGCTTCCAAGCTTAGAGTTCTGTTCTCGTCCTGCCCAAAAGTCCTCCATTGGTTCCATCCTCTAGCTGAGATTTTCTTTTTCTAGCTGAGACTCAATTTTTATTGTCTTGCTTCCATAAAAACTACTGTGCTTGGTTGTTCCTCAATCAGTTTTTGGATTACATTATTATAAACTTTTGATGTCTTGAGAGACTGGCCTTGGTAGTGTGTATGGAATAAAATCCCCGTGACAAAGGGGATGATACTTATACTGAAGTCAATAAATTTTTTTAGATTACTCATTTGTGCCTGAAACTCTTAGCAGAATTCCTTATTCATACCAGTTTCATAACTTTGAGATCCTTGCCCCCATTTTGCGAGATATTTGTTAAGGTTTAAGATATAGTTTAAAGAAGAATAAACGACCACCTCAATAATGTTGAAATTGTCATTTTTATTCTTTACAAATTTAAATACTTTGAGAGCTCTTTCTCAAACCCCCAAAGCTGTATTGTAGAGGACTCAGAGTCTAAACCTCTTAAATATGGTTAACTTTAATTTTATTTTTAACTTTTTTTTATTTTAAATTAACTTTTATCCTTTGTTTGAAGTACTTCACAAAGTTTTGAAATGCTATGAAAAATTAAAATGGTAGTCCTTTAAAAAAAACTAAAAATTCAACTTTCGAAAAACTTCTATTGAATTAAGTTAAACATTTTTGAGATATATATAAAGTTAGCATAAATTTTTACCTGTCCTTGCAATCAATTTCATTATCTAAACATCGGTTTTCTGCTGCGATTTGTTTTGTGTTGAATTTACCCAAGTGATATTCTGCCTGTTCAGCCTTGTCAATCTTAAACAAACCAGCCTCGATCTATTGCAGCTTATTATCTATTTTCTTTTGGATTGGTGTTTGTTTGGTGAGCTCATCAAATTCAAGCGAGTGTTTAGTTTTCAAGTAAGCTTTAGCATAATAGGTAGATGAATGTTGCATCTTTAACTTTTAGCCGCAATTTTTGCTGTCTGTTAGTTATAAGTCTCAGAGATAAACGGAGATATAAGCTGTTTGTAAGTTACTAACCTCAGAGATAAACTGAGATATAAGCTCCCTGTGAGTTACTAATCTTAGAGATAAACTCTTTTGTCAAAGTAACTCCAGAAACTTTCTTAAATTTCGGTATGATTATTATTATTTTCTATATACAATTTAAAATTTTGGACAACAACAACAACAATATTTTTTGCCTATACAGCTGTTAGCTTTATTTTACATAATGATCTCAGTGATACAATAAACAATCCAAAACTTTCCAACTTTCCATCATTTTTGTTACAATTCCCTCCAAAAAAACTATAATTTGAAATCAACTTACTTGGGGGAGGGGGTTTACAACAACAACAACAACAACAACAACAACAACAACAACAACAACAACAACAACAAAATAGCTGTACACAAAAGACTTTTCAAAAACCTCTGCCATGAAGGAAGAGCTATTATGTAAAGAATGAATGTTGAAGGTCTTTAAGGTAGATCAATTAAATCGATTACTTCAAATACAGCGGCGGTTTTAAGACCTTCAACATTCATTCTTTACATAATAGCTCTTCCTTCTTTTTGCTTAATCGAATTAATCTCGAAATTAGAGATGTTGTTCATTCATGGATTTTACTTATGAAATCTTGTACCTGCATAAGAAGAGTCACGCTTGAAAGGTTTTGTATAAAATTAATTTTAAAAAATAAAAATTCACGAAGCATTTTATAAGACTGTTCAAAAACAATTCATATATTTTCTGTATAAAAGCATTTTATATAAAAGTATATAGAGTTTAAAATTTTTGTTAAAATAGAACAGCAAATCACGGCTCACTTTGCAACAACCGCAAAAAAACCTAAGCAAAAATTTTAAATTGAAACGTCACTGCATTTAATGCTTATGACGTTGCTACTAATTTAAGTAGAAAGCGTTTGTTATTAAAATTAAAATCTAATTGTTTTTTAAATTTTATTAATTTATTTAAGTAATTTAATTCCAAAACATATTAAACCAAAACACGTGAAATATAATGATTACTTCAGTCTTTTCTAATGCGTCGTTTTTTAAAGTTTGTGAAATCGTTTATTTTGAGGACATTTTAACATCTTCCGGACGAAAATAATGAACTGTTTTGACTCGTTTAGTGTGGCAAAAAACATAACAAATCGATCGTTTGCGAAGATTTCGAACTGCACGATCGTTCTTTGTCGTTCAATAGAATTTTTTTTACAAACTTGTGTTATAAATGTTATAATGTTTTATATTCATGCAAAAGTGATTTGAGTTTAACAAATTTCTGAAAAAAATATGAGTGTTGGAGATAGCTTATCTTGTTTACGACCAGATACTGCCTTAAGTAATCATGAACCATCACCGATGCCACCACGAAACGCCATTAACGTTGAAGACGAAGGCGATTTTGAATCAGTAACTTATCGATGTAACGTTTGTCGTGAGCACTTTGTAATTTTTTCTGAACTTGAACAGCATATCATTAATGAACACGAGGGAAACTTAGACTCAAAGAAAATTCAAGAAAAATTTATTGGTGTTTCATGTTTAAATTGTAATCAATCTTTTATTAAAGTTGAGGGTAAGTAAAAATCAAAATCAATTTTCAAATCTCAATTGATGCTTGCATAAACTACTTTGTCATATGTAAACAACAATGTTTTTTATTTTAAAAACTGATGCTTTTTTATCATTTACCATGTAAAATGTAAATTTTAATGCACAGATCACATAAAGATTTGCTCACCATATAGGTATTTGATTAAAAAAAATCAAACTTGTGTGGTATTAAATTCAAAGCTATCATTGGAAGAGTTTTTACTAACTAAAAAAATGAGACAATTTTTTTAATTTTTTGATGTCATTTAAGAAAGTTATGTAAAAGGTATAAAGGTATAAGTATTTTAGGCAAAAAAATTTTTATATGAATGCTGAAGAAAGTTGTGACTTTGATGCGCTTGAAACACTTTTTTAGGCAAATTTTGGCAAATGTAAAATCAAAATTTATGCATCCCTACACCATAAGTTGTACACTAATTTTTTCACAGCTAGACTCTTGCAACTCTACTGGAATTGAAAAGACACTGTTTAAACGTCTTCACTTTCAACAAGGCTGCAAGCAACCACTATTACAGTTGGCAGTTACTGGATGAGAAAAGATAAAGTTTATAAAGCAAGATAATGATTAACAGAGGTCTTAAAAGATTGCAAATTATATGAATCAGGAAAGCAAGAAGAAAGTAGTGAATTTCAAATAACTGATGTTGGAGGGAAAAAACTAGACGAATAAGAATTTTTTGGAGCACTTAGGAATAGTCACAGTAAAAGGATGAGATAAAATTGAATGACGAGTAACACGAGAATAATTTTAAGTAGAATGCACAATAGACGCTAGCTCTTTAGAGTAGCACCTGTAATATTAATAGAAAAGAGAAAGAGAAGCAACATTATGACGATGTGACAATGGTTGAAGGTTGGCTGCAAGAGCAGGTCCAACTATATTTGCAATGCATTTTTACACCTTATCTAAAAGAGAAAGGGCATCATTCAAAGATCCGCTCCAGATATGACAGTATTCCATACAAGGACAGTTAACAGATTTATATTCCGTACAAGGACGGTTTTCAGATTTATAAAAAAGTGGCAAGCACGATAAATAGATGCAAACTTAGCTGATGCTATTTTTGCAATGGATTTAAGAAATCGGTTGCAAAAATCCTTTTTTAAGAACAATTGGAAGTGAGAGTTAATCCTAGGAGATAAAAGGTAGATGACTCATTTAGTACATTACCTTTCATAAATATAAGAAGATCTAGATTGTTGCAATAACGGTTAGTTGAAAAAAAATTGAGTTTTATCTGAGTTAATGTTCACTAGCCACTGAGAACCCTATGCTGGAGCAGGAGCTCAAATGTCCTCTCCAAGTAATCAGAGAGTGTTGGCTTTTTATCAAGACAAGAATAAATAATAGTATCATAAGCAAACAATGCCATCTTGGATATAAGAATTTCTTGGAGATTGTTAATGTAAATTATAAGATAGGTCCAAGGATAGAACCTTGAGGAACTCCTGAGGTTATAGAATATGAAGAAGAGTGCTGTCCATCAAGGACAACTTTTATACTACAACTGGTAAAAAAAGATGCAATAATCTTAAAGATGTTACCTGATACATCGTAAGTGGAGAGCTTATGAAGAAGATCAGCATGCCAAACTTTATCAGAGGCTTTAAAAATGTCACGAGTGATACCTTTAATCTCTTCACATCTATCTAATGCACGCTAAAACCTGTCAGTTATTGGCATTAACAAATCAGCGGTGGGACGGGAAGATTGAAATCCATATTGATGATCGGAAAGTTATTAGATTCAAGATGTGAGATTAATTGTTTTTTAGTTAAAGACTTATAAACCTTGCTTACGATAATAAAAAGACGAATGTGGCAGTAGTTAGATGAGTCAGATCGCTCTCCTAAATTTTTGAAAATAGGGATAATAGGTGCCGCTTTTTACCAGGCTGGAAAGCAAGACTCTGATAAGCACTTAATAAATAGTTTTGAAAGTATATATGAGAGCTCCGGAGAATGCTTCTGCAATACTATAACAGGTATGTTGTTCAGACCATAAACTGCAGAAGAGTCTAAGTAGGAAATCACTTTAGATACAGAAGCTAGATTGACACAAATGTCAAGCAAGGGATCAACCTGTCGGCAATATAAGGTAGGATGTGATTAGTGGAATCAAGAGATGAGATTGATGAAAAGTTCTTAGCAAACAATTTAGCTTTGTCTTTAGGTGAGGTAACAAAGTCTAAACTATGTAAGAGAGATGGAATAATAGATTTGCCCTTACTATAGACGCTGTTTTCTAAAGACTTGTTTTGGCAATAAATATGGAAGTAATGGTTAGATTCTATGCCAGCCTGAATCCAAGATGTTACATAGCACAGTAAGATAAAAGATTTCAACTCAAGAGCCATCACAGAGACAATCACCGAAAGAGCTCAATCAGCTTTAAGGTAGTTGTAAGAGGTGTGATGGTAGTGGAATTCTGATGATGAAGAAGAATGAGCTGTTAGTTTTAGAGAGATCAAACCATGGTTGGGCGCATCTGGGGGTGAATGTGGAGAAACTGAGCACTAAATAGTATCAGAAACAATATATATATATATATATATATATATATATATATATATATATATATATATATATATATATATATATATATATATATATATATATATATATATATATATATATATATATGTAAAATACACACACACATATATATGTATATATGTGTGTGTGTATATATGTATGTATATATATATATGTATATATATATATATATATATATATATATATATATATATATATATATATATATATATATATATATATATATATATATATATATATATATATATAAAATACACACACACATATATATATGTATATATGTGTGTGTGTATTTTTTTTAGATATTAATCACCATAATATAGTTGAACACAGAAAATCGATATATCACAATGACCATGAAAAATGTCAATCTGGAAAAAGTGAAGATTTTGGTAAGAATCGATAAAGTTACTAAAACTTTAAATTACTATTTATTAAAGTTTTTAGTTTTTTCATTTTCAAAAATGTTTTATTAGATAAGTTTTTAATTTTATTTATTAATGTTTACAACAAGCTTACTAAAATTCAAAACTTATGATTTATGTGATTTATTTTGCTGACCATTAAAGAAAATGTATAGTTGCTAACCCTAAAAATAGATTGTATGCATTAAGAAAAAATCTTAAGCAATTATTGTTAATAGAACATCAGCTAATCGATACTGCAAAAGAAAAAACTAATTTACCTTGCAATTTATTTTCTAGAGGAGGTAAGTGATAATTGATAAAATTAATAAAAATTATATCATCCACTGATTTCGAGATTATATTTTTCAGTTGAGGAACAATTGGATTGTTTCAATAGTGATTATAAGACAAGTTGGTGGAGGTATTTCAATGCCTGTGGTGTTTAAACAAACTTTATTCCACTGTTTGTTTGGAAATTCAAAATTACTAGTAATATAAATATGTTTAAAAAATCAACAACGCTGGTTGTTATAATTATAATAATGTAAGTATTTTGCCTTTAAAAGGCTTGAGCTTCTTGAATGCCATATTCATTAAATGAAAGAAACCAGAAATAAATAGACATAAACTAAACTATATTAAAATAACTCTCTGTATAATTATCATGATTTTTTTTTTTTTTAATATAAGAAATGATTGATAAACATTGGTGCAAATGAAGCATGTTGCCATATTAAACTATGGATAAACTTCAATTTGATTAGTTAACTGGTTATGAATTTATGGCAGTTTTTATTTAAGTTAGTTTTTTGCATATTATACCTCAACGCATTACAGACTACTGTAGTATTCCTTCACTATTTTTAAAGTAATGATTATATGAATGTTCTACGATGTAATATCAACAATTTTTATTATGTTTTCGGTGAAAAGGCAAATGCGGTCGAAAAAAGAAAATGACACCCAGGAATGAGAGAATGCTATTAAAAAGAGTAAAAGAAAATAGATTTGCAGTATGTTCTGCAATAACCAGCAAGTTTAATGAGGTGGGAAAAAATATAGCGACAATCACTGTTTGACGAAACTTTTCCAAAGGTTTATACCTTAGGAAATGTTGATATAATAGAGTTTTGTGTGAGCCCATTAAAACCACACTTTAAACTTATCCAAGACAAATTAAAAAATGGCCTCCTATTATGTTTTCGGAGAAAAGGCAAATGCGGTCAAAAAAATAAAATGACACCCAGGAATGAGAGAATGCTATTAAAAAGAGTAAAAGAAAATAGATTTGCAATATGTTCTGCAATAACCAGCAAGTTTAATGAGGTGGGAAAAAATATAGCGACAATCACTGTTTGACGAAACTTTTCCAAAGGTTTATACCTTAGGAAATGTTGTTATAATAGAGTTTTGTGTGAGCCTATTAAAACCACACTTTAAATAGCTTTAAATAATCAATATTGCCAAAATGCTAAAATAAGTGCAAAACTGATCAAAAGACTACCAGTTGGTAAAACAAAAGAAAAAAATGTTTCTGTTAACAATATTTTTATTGACTCTTAAATACATTTACTTTCAAAATTAAGTTAGAAAATAACTATTTAAACTCTATTTTTTATATTACATTGCCTTCAAATAGCATCTGAATACATGTTATTTTATTTGTTCCACAAAAAATTTAATAATTAATAGCTTAATATACTCTTTAAGTATAAAAACTCTACAATACTATTTTTAAATGTAATATAAAAAATCTTTGTTTTTAAACTTAATAATATTTAAGGATTATAGTGGTGAAAATGTTCTTTATAAACCATAAGCTATGAATTTCTGCTGCCTAATCTCTAATAATTCAAATTATGCTAGCAATTGTTTAAAGATGCTTACTCTTAACATCAGTTATACGGCACAACAATCTTTCTTTGTACTCTGATTATTGTTTCTTTTATACCTTGATGATTATTATATCATTTTTACTTTAAGCAATGTTAAAATCTTTATGAAAATTTGTGACAGTTTTTTCACTAGGGCTCCAAAAGGGTATCCATTGTGGCTGATGATATCCTTGATGTAGTAGAGGATTAAATAACATCTTTTGAAATTTTCATTTTTTTTTTTCAGAAAAATCCAGCTGAGGATGAATGTAAAGTAAACCTTGACAACTAAATTGAAACTTTTAAATGCTTTAATTGCTACTGTAAATAATATATGAAAGTTTGAATTTAAAAAATCATTAATGCAGTAGTATTGTGTTAGTGTTGTTAGTGTAGTTATTATTATTGTTATGTATTGTTATTAGTGTTATGTAGTTATTATTATTGTTATGCAGTAGTATTGTGTTAGTGTCGTAGTGTCGTCCTAATATTAGTATTGTGTTAGTGTGTTTGTGTAGTGCATTGTTGGAGCTTTCGGATTTTAAGTCTCCCAGACCCAAACCACCTTTATCTGACAATTCGTAATTTATAATTTATCTTTTTTTTTTCTGTATTTTTTACTTTATCATCTAGGCGTTTTACATGGGCGTTTTATCATCTAGGTATTTTACATAGGCGTTTATCATGACACTTTGACATTTTTCATCTTGTCATTTGAGGTTTATTTTTATAAATAATGTTATGGTAAAAGGAACATTAAACTTTTTTCATTTTGCTAATTTGGTTTAAAGGTTTAAATAAATGGGCAACTAAAGATGTTTTTGTTTGCTTGTTTGTTTTGATTTCTCTCTCTCATATATGTATATATATATATATATATATATATATATATATATATATATATATATATATATATATATATATATATATATATAATATATATATATATATATATATATATATATATATATATATATATATATATATATATATTTATATAGATCTATAGTTTGTTGGCTTTGGGAAGAGCGGAAGGAAAAAAGTGATTCTTACGCCAACACATACGTCACTTTTAATTACTTTTGACTTTCGTCCAACATTTTCGTTTTGGACGAAAGTCAAAACCATTAATTTAATTACAAATTAATTGTTATATAAAAAAACCACAAAAACGCAAATTTAATTGACCAGAATGTTTTTAAAAACATTCTGAATGTTTTTAAAACATTTTGAATGTTTTTAACAATATAAACAATGTTTTTATTTTTATTTTTTTTTAATAAAATGTTTTTATTTTTATTTTTTTTAATAAAATGTTTTTATTTTTATTTTTTTTACTGTAAATCATGCGCGGAGTGTTGCTACATCGACTATCTTATAGCCTGACTCGCAAGGGAGTGCTGCTACATCGACTGACAAATAGCCTGACTCGCAAGGGAGTGCTGCTACATTGACTGACAAATAGCCTGACTCGCAAGGGAGTGCTGCTACATCGACTGACAAATAGCCTGACCCGCAAGGGAGTGCTGCTACATCGACTGAGGGTTTGGTTGGGGCAGGCAGTCTATCATTATTAAAAAAAAAAAATTCCGGTCTTGCATTTTAAATTTTACTTTTTGTCAACAAATTATGGAAAAAACTTTCGGACAACATCTAAGGGTTCTATATATATATATATATATATATATATATATATATATATATATATATATATATATATATATATATATATATATATATATATATATATATATATATATATATATATATATATATATATATATATATATATATATATATATATATATATATATGTATATGTGTGTGTGTGAGTGTATATATATATATAAAATTTTAAAACGTATTCTACAAAATAGAGTGCTCAATATTCTTAAATGAACAGAGCAATAATAAATTAGTAGAAAATAACTTTACCAAAAATTTTTCATTTCACACTGCGTTTCATCAAGAAAAAGTCTATTGATGAAACACAGTGTTAAATGAAAAATTTTTGTCAAGTGATTTCTTTCTAATTTTATATATATATATATATATATATATATATATATATATATATATATATATATATATATATATATATATATATATATATATATATATATATATATATATATGTATATATATATATATATATATATATATATATATATATATGTATATATATATATATATATATATATATATATATATATATATATATATATATATATATACATTTACTTTTTGTAGTACTGTAATCAAACTTTGGATTCATGGGTATATTGAATTAAGTATGAATTTCACTGTTTATTGTCTGTATTTCTGTATGTCACATTATAATTTAATAAAAACAGTTATTTTTGTATTAACTAATGCTGCACATAAACACTCTATATTTGAACTTGTTTATATATGATAAAATAAAAATACAAATACAATTTAAAATAAATGGAATTGTATATATGTTCATCAACAAAATGTTAATTATGAAGACTAGTCAGATCACACTAATTTTACTTTGCGAGCTTTCTTCTTTGCGAAACTAGAGATGACATTTTTGTACGATAAAGTCTCGGCAAGGTCGTTGTCAATTAAAATCACCATAAAGTTAGTAAGGTGTTCTTCAGTCATTGATTGCAATTTGGATTTGATGAGAGCAAGCTTACTGAAAGAGTGCTCTCCTTCAGCCACTGAAATCGGGGTTGTACTAAAAATGTGAAGCAAAATGCAGATCAAAGGAAATATTGACTGAAGATCTTTCTGGTAGATTCTATTGAGGAACTTGATAGAAGAAAGACATTCTGTTTGTCCAAAAGTATTTGATCGCCTTAGAACATCTAGATCACTGATTTTTTTTTTTTATACACAAAATGAATTAATTATAAATAATTATTAAAATTGAATTTTAAAACTTAATTTTTTTTAGTTTAAGTTTGAGAAACAATTTATTTTCATTATTTCAAATCGATAAATACTTTCCTCTTATTTCAAAGTAAGCGCTCAAAACTGAGATTAAAAATCATAAATTTTAACACCAAAGATATAAAAATGTTTTTTAAAACATTTTAACAATCAATATCTTTATGGTAATATTTAGTAGTTTAAGACTAATATAGTCATTGACATAATAAGGTGGACAGTGGGATTTATTTAAACCCTCCTCCTTCTTAGCCTTCCATCCAAGGATTTGAAAAAAGAAAGACAAATTCTAAATGCAAAATAGGTAAATAAAATTACAACAAAAATATTTTAAATCTATTTAACTTTTTTTTTTTGTAACTAACTGCTTATATTATCTAAATCTATATCAGATATGTTGTACATGCGACCTGATATTGTTGTGGGTGTAGAAATTAGCTATATAACTTCAGAATTGAAGGCCCAACACTTGTCATTTCTAATTAGCCAAATAGAACTTTTTACCTGGTCCATGTGGATGCATGAATCTGACTTTTATATCAAGCTTACTTACATCTTCAGCAATCCCTACCCAACAAAATCTGTCATAAAAACATGCAATATAATCCATTTTTTTTAAAGTTTAATGAAATCTCTTCTTGACATACTAATTTTTTAACAGTCTCATCAATACTATCACGGGGATTTACCATGACTGGTAGCAAAAAAAATCTATTTAGCATTTAAATCAAAATCTTTGATTTAAATGCTGAATAGATATTTTTTGTGTGTGATGACAAAGATTGATAAAGTTTTTAAAATTTTTAAATTGTGCTACACAACCATCAGAAAAGTATTTCGCTGAAGACTTTTGTTTTTGTGATACCTTTGATCTCCTGAAGTTGCGGGGTAAAGCATAAGTGGTGATGATATGGCGTTTGTCTAACGGGATAAACTAGTTATAAGTGCTGATCTTCATCGAAACGCCAGTAATAATAGGTGTGACTCTGAGGAGATGTTTATTACTTTATCACTACACAAAGTATGTTTTACACATCAGCATTAATGTTGGTTTTTTTCCATTCTGAGGCCTTACATTGTTGCATGCATACTTTTTTTTTTTGTTATCAATTTAGTGTTTCATTAGTTTTTGTTTGGTTATATTTTTTGTATATCTCCATTCATATTAGTTTTTATAAAACAATTTATTGTTTATTATTGTTGTTAGTACTGTTTAGGTGCATTGTCCGTCTTATTTATTTTTAAATATTCCTCTATTAATCTTTATTTTTGTCTTGACAACTGTCAAAATATGCTTTGTTTGAAAAATAATTCTCCTTTATTCTAATGTACTTCATTTCTTCCCTCAGGTGTTCACTGCTTGTGTGTGACCAATTTATTTCAGCAAAATCTCCTAAAATTAAGCATTAGTAAAATTAAGTTTCGTTCGTTTAAAATTAAGCATTCGTTTTGGTTAAGATTTTCTTTACAGTTTTTCAAGTATCTACTTTGTGTTTTTGCAATATATGAATGAGTGGTAAGGTTGTCAATGCTATCACGTAATAAATCATTAAATTCATCAGTGGCAATGATTGTAATAGTATTGTACGATCGGTACACTGCCATAGCTTGAATGCTACAACTTCTTCGAGCTCATGGTCCATAAACTCCTGAAAAACTTTTTAATGCTTCAATACCCCAGGGCATTAGTTACATCAATGCAACATACATTTTGCATTTTCAAGAAAACAAACAATGCCATGAAATCTTTATAACTTTTATTCTACCTAACAGCAGAGAAATATTTTATTTTGATGATGTACGCATACACATACATTATGAGTATCTGACGCATTAGTTTTAATGCACCATTTAGGTTTAAGAGTACAAAACTTTGACAACTTGACTTCGATGTTAGGGTAGTCTTTTTTAAATTTTCAAAATTCATTAAGATTGAGTAGCAATAATTTTTTTTTGAACATGTTGGTTTTTCTTAACATTTACAAAATCTTTTTTTCTGGCATCATTCTTGAAAGTTCATCACTTAGATAAAAGCTAATCACTAAATTTACTGTTTCTGGTGAAAGTGGGTTTCCAGTTGTTTTTTTTGGGCAATGGTAGAGTTCCATGCTCATTTTTAACTTTTCTTGCAGTTTGAACAAGATACTCAGACACTTCAAAGTATTTTGATATCTTTGTACGTATCCATGATTTTGTTGTGAGTGTTAACATTTGCAACTTGTGGCGATATGAGTCAGTCTCTGAAATTTTTGTTTCTATTTCATAAATTAAAATGTCTAGATCATGGTCATCATTAATGTTGTTGTTTGAAATGGGGCTTTTTATTTCTCTTGTTAAAGAAGTTTCTTTAATATTATATGCTAATGAGAACATTTTTCCAACTCTGTCAATAGTGTTCTTAAACTTTTGCGTCAGGCAATATGCTGTGTTTTGAAATACTTTTTAGTTTGACTGGTGAAATTCCAAGCAATTCTATAGTAGTATCTAACTTAATTTTTTTCTCATTGTTTGATTCCTATTCTCCTTGTGAATTTAAATCTTCATCAGTTTCTACTGCTTCTTTGTAACATTTACTGCAGAATTTCCAACCTGGGGTTACATAAACATTATTTTCTTGCAAAAATTTTGCCAACTCTAGGGAAATCCTTATATTACCTAAGAAACAAATTTAGTTTTAAGTTTTTAGAATAACTAAAAATATAAAACTTTTTATAAATAATAAATTGTTTTTCTTTTAATTTCCATATCAATTCTGTTATAATTAATGTTAGATTACCTTCTATAGCAATTTTTTTACTTTCCTTGTGTGTTCCAAAAGGATTGCAACACCTTGTAATTTTTCTCTCTTTTTTCAAAATATTTTCCATTGAATTCCTCATGATAACAACATATAATTCTTATTAAACAATATTTTTCCATTAAATTTGCTCGCCATATTATTTCTTCTTGTTTTTCACAAGGAAGATCTTTGAATTGAACAAAACCTTGTTTTCTAGGAAATCCAGTTTTGTAACAATGTATGTTAAGACTTTTTCCCATGACACGTTTCTCCATATTAAATATGTTTATTATTTATAATATTACCTGCAAAAAAAAATATGTAAAAACAATAAACTTCACAATAATTCCTTATAAGAAAATAAAACAAGTACAACCTTTAAAAAGAACAAAACAAAACTTTTGCTTATTTTTGATATAATAAGAGGTAAGCATTCACCCATTTGAATTGAGATCATGAAAATAAATTGTTTCTCAAACTTAAACTTAAAAAAAATCAAGTTTTAAAATTGAATTTTAATAATTATTTATTATTAATTCATTTTATGTATTTAAAAAAAAAAAAAAAAAAAAAAAAACAAAGAGAATGGGGGGGGAGGGGCCAAGTTGGTCAGAGACCCTTGGCCCATGATTATAAATGTCCTAAACTAGTCAATAAATAACACTATTTGATATTTTATTCAAATAGATGTTTTAAAAACATTTCAATTGCTTTTGTTACAAAATTAAAGTTTTTCTAAAAAGACACAATTTTTAAATGCAAATTTTGATCAAGTATTAGAGAGACAATTGATGAATCTAATTTTTTTCAATAGACCTAAAATGAAATAATGATATACAATTAAACTTTTTACTCAGGATTTTGGGCTAAATACATTTATACTTGGGATTCCTCAATTAAAAATGTATTGGGGTACCAAATTTTGGGAAATTTCCCCAAACCATTATGAAGATACTATATGTCAAAGTTGCTTTGTAGTAGCTTCATATAATTACTAAAATGCTGAGTCAGCAAAATTTTTGCAGATATAATTTTTTAATATTGACTGCAAGAGAGGTAAAAATGAACAAATTCTGAGACATAAGGGTGTCATGGTCTGGATGATTTCATATGGAATGACCCATCTAGTAATTTGCAGTAAAACTAGACTCATTAGTACCCTCACAGGCAGGAGTATTTAAAATGATTCAGCTGGAAACAAGTTATCCATTATCGATTTCAAAAAAAAATGTATTCAGTCTGCTTCCTTGTCACAATAAAAATTTCTTTTTTTTTTTTTTTTTCAAGTTAGCCGTTTGATTGATTTGCAATAAATATATACTAAATATATAAATTTAGACCAGAGTAAGAAGAAGATATAAACCGTCTTATCACCGAGCCTCGTTTACGTATTGTCTGTGTTTATATAAAAACAAATATATACATAATCTGTTTTAAAATACATATAAATTATGCAAAATGCTAAAAATGTCTTTTAAAGAATGTGTAACTATAATATATTTCTACTGATTTAAAATAAAATTGATATAAGCATACATATATATTAATGTATACACATTTTCTATATTAATGTTTAATAAGATATATTCATTTAGTGATAATAACAACGCTTTTTGTTGTTTTTTTTTATTTTGAATCAAATTTTGAATAATAAATATTTGAAGTCTGTTGTAATAAATTCTTATTGTAATAAGAGTCTTTTAGATTCTGTTATAAACTTCTCCAAGGAGTAGTGCTTTTTATGATTATTAAAAATTTTAATAAAATTTTTATTGGGGGTCGCATGTGCTTCAATTGTTTGTGTGCCTCGGTAGAATGTACCCAAATGCCCTTCCTCTCTCTCTAGCCAGCCCTGTAAAAATATATATAATATATATATATAATATATATTTATATAATATATATTTATATAATATATATATATATATATATATATATATATATATATATATATATATATATATATATATATATATATATATGTTTGTATGTATGCATATATATATATGTTTGTATTAATTTAAGCCTAATTTAAAATTAAATTAGGCTTAAATTTATCTTAAAAGATAACCACAGCACATAAAAAACATATATAATGTGTCAGGTCAGGTTCAGGATCATCACAACCACCCTACTATTGGTATCATGTAACCCATTACTACCTGTCCTGTACCCTGCTGCCTTGTAGAGTTTACTTTTTTAGACAAAGACTAAGAGAAGCAAACTCTGATTTAAAAACCCCTTGTCTAGGGGCTCTTGATTTAGTAAATACTAGAGATGGTGTCTTGATAAAATAACTCATATTGGGCAGATGTCAACTGCATCCAGCTACTGTCTTAAAAAAACCTCCTTGGCAAAGACTTAAGGGGTAACAGGTTCTATCTTTTGACCAGCCTCGCATTCCTTCTTTATCTATTAGGTTGCCATAGATGTATTTGTAATATATTGTTTCCAGTTTAGGATGTAAAATGATGGATCTTCTTGACTCATTGCATGGGTTTTGCTTGTATCTCTGTTTTTATGACTAGGCAACTCATTTTATTATCTCCTAATAAGGGTACAGCTTTAAAACTCTGACACTGGCTGGTAGTCAGGTTTCCCAAACTCTGTGGTAGCTCTCAGAGAGGATGATTCCATCAGCAGCTTTAAAATATCAGAGTACTAACAGTGCCATGTTGCGCATAGATGGTGTCCCTGTTTGTACTTCCTCAAGGTTTTATCTTTGGCCGTATAATTTTTTTAATTTACATTAGTAATCTCTCTGAAATTCTCACATCTAAGTTGGCATTGTTTGCTGATGATACTACCATTTATTCTTACCTTGATAATAAGTTAACACTCTCTGATTGCTTGGAGGGGCATTTAAGCTTGAAAAGGATCTTACTTCTGCTACAGCATGGGGCTCTCAGTGAACTTTCACTCAGATAAAACTCAATTTTTTTCAGCTAGTTGTTATTGCAACATCTAGATCTTCCTATATTTATGAAGGGTAATGTACTGGGTGAGTCATCTACCTTCGTCTTCTAGGATTAATTGTTACTTCCGATCTTTTTTGGAAACCATTTATCAAATCCATTTCAAAGTTAGCATCTACTAAGGTTTACTCCCAATTTAATTCTTTATCTCTATAAATTTCAAATCCATCCTTGTATGGAATACTGTTGTCATATCTGGAGCAGATCTTCGAATGATGCTCTTTCTCTTTAAAATATGGTGCGAAAAGAAATTGTAAACATAGTTGGACCTGCAGTTGCAGCTAACCTTCAACCATTGTCACATTGTGACTTAATGTTGCTTTTTTTTCTCTTTTCTCAAAATACTATAATAGGCACTGTTCTAAAGAGCTAGCATCTCTTTTGCTATATACTAAAATTCCTTCTCGTGTTACATTTCATTCAATTAAGTCTCATTTTTTACTGTTACTGTTCTTAAGCGCGCTAAAAATTTTTATTTGTTTAGTTTTTTTTATTGGACATCAGTTCTTTGGAATTTGCTCCCTTCTTGTTTTCCTGATTCATCTAACTTGCACTCTTTTAAGCCGTCTGTCAATTGTTATCTTGCTTTATAAATTTCATATATTCTCTTCCAGTAACTTCCAACTCTAATTGTGGTTGCTTGTTGGAAGTGAAGATGTTTCTCTCTCTCTCTCTCTCTCTCTCTCTCTCTCTCTCTCTATATATATATATATATATATATATATATATATATGTATATATATATAATATATATATATATATATATATATATATGTATATACAACCCTTAGATGTTGTCTGAAAGTTTTTTCCATATTTTGTTGACAAAAAGTAAAAATTAAAATTCAAGACCAGAATTTTTTTTTTTTTTATTAATTGATAGACTGCCTGCCCCAACCAAACCCTCAGTTGATGTAGCAGCACTCTCTTGCGGGTCAGGCTAAAAGATAGTAGATGTAGCAGCACTCCCTTGCGAGTCAGGCTATTTGTCAGTCGATGTAGCAGCACTCCCTTGCGAGTCAGGCTATTTGTCAGTCGATGTAGCAGCACTCCCTTGCGAGTCAGGCTATTTGTCAGTCGATGTAGCAGCACTCCCTTGCGAGTCAGGCTATAAGATAGTCGATGTAGCAACACTCCGCGCATGATTTACAGTAAAAAAAATAAAAATAAAAACATTTTATTAAAAAAAATAAAAATAAAAACATTGTTTATATTGTTAAAAACATTCAGAATGTTTTTAAAAACATTCTGGTCAATTAAATTTGCATTTTTGTGGTTTTTTTAAAAAACGATTTATTTGTAATTAAATTAATGGTTTTTACTTTCGTCCAACAGGCAAATGTTGGACGAAAGTCAAAAGTAATTAAAAGTGACGTATGTGTTGGCGTAAGAATCACTTTTTTCCTTCCGCTCTTCCCAAAGACAACAAACTATAGATCTATATATATATGTTATATATATGTATATATATATATATATTATATATATTATATATTTGTATATATACTATATATTTGTATATATATAATATATAAATATGTGTATATATATATATATATATATATATATATATATATATATATATATATATATATATATATATATAATAATTTTAAGATTTCAAAAAGGTTAGAAAAGGTAGAAAGTTGCAAACAAAAAAGAGTAAAAGAAAACTAGCGAGAGAAAAAAAACACATGACTCAAAACAAAACTAATGCTCAAGATAAACAAGATAGCAAGCATGAAATTTTTGAATTGTTCAATTTTAATGAAAATGAGTTTGTTTGTTTTCAAAACGAAGATTTCTCTAATATTGCCAGTATTAAGTATGATTTTGGTTTAAGACCAGCTGGACAACAACTTTAAAAACAAAAGGATCTGACTAAAATATTTCTAACTGTAGATGGATCAGACAGACAGTATCCTGCTATAGATAAACTTGTAGATTATATTATAGGAGTATCTGGTTTAACATTAAAGTTAAGCATCAAAGTTATTTTCCTGTCTGGTTTAACATCAAAGTTAAGCATAATTGGGTAGAAGGACCAAAACATGTTCTTTCCAGCTTAAGTTGCTTCAATACCAGTCACTAGATAATCAGCATGTAGTCGTTCTAACTATTAAACGATCTGCTTTGTACATCTTTTCGGAGTCTGGTGTTGCCACACTCAACCTGTCGAAAAATGTGTAAAAAAAGTCACCCAATCGTGTGAAAATATTTTCACAGAAGATAGGAGAGATGGTTGGGTTAAAGGCATGAGTTATCACAGAAATTGATGTTGTGTAATCTATTCAAACTAAACTTTATTGGCTTGACAATGTTTAAGAAATTTATTTTTTTATCTTATTTATTTTTTTTATTATTTTTTTTTATTATTTTTTATCTTATTTATTTTTTTATCTTATTTATATCTTTATTATAATATTGTACTGAATTTTATTGTGCCAGTAAATATGTTTCATGGATCTATAAAAAGCATTTTATCATTAGTTCTATAATAACCTCATTTTTCACTTTTAGTGGCAAGATGGGGGGAGGACAGACCCTTTTGCTGTTTTATAAAAATAAAATTTTTGTTTTAGAAATAGAGAGCGCTTTTAACAATTTTAAAATTTAAAAAATTACTATTTTTTTAGTTCCGATTATCCCCCTCTTACCACCCCACCTCCTCCTCCTGGGCTTTTCGTGAAACACTGTCTCTAATTCAAAAAGAGGAGTGCAACTTTTTTTCCCTCTTGTTTCCTGCACAAATAGTTCTGCACGATTTGCAGAGTCATTGTACCCGAGAATCACTGATCTTGGTCTTGTACAGTTGTCATATTTGAATTCCCTAGAAAGCAGTAAGCTATCTTAAACATTTTTTCAGGCAGAGCAAGCACACAAGCTTTCGATTTTCATCATGAATCTTTGCTTAATTTGGCATTGCGGCAATTCACTAAATCAAACTTTATCTTTTACAAAATACAACCTAAATTTATATTGGATAACACTCCACTAACATACTTACAAAAATTAATAATTAAAAACTATTAAAATCAATGAAGCATTTACAGTTAACTGTTCGTTCATGCTCTAAAAAGTAGCTTTACCTAGTTTTTTTTAAATATAATTCATATAATTCACGAAAATTAAATGATTTCTAAAAAAAGTTTTTTCACCACACCATATTAAAATCGGCTTAAACTTGAAAGCTCTATTAAAGCACTTGAAAATGATATTATTTGTTTTGTAAGTCTTAAAAATAAACAAATTTATTTTCTAATATTTATTAATATTATTATGTTATTATATAATTAATTTTTTGTTTACATTTATATCATAAATGTAAACAGTATTATATTTAGTTATATAAAATAGTTATCTTTCTTATAAAAAAAACTGACAGTTGTATTTTTTGTATTTTTATTTTTTTAATATACACGCAAACACCGTCAGTCAAAATGTCGCAATTCTAATTGTTTCATCAAAAGAACACAATACTAATTGTATCATCAGCTACACTCTCAAAATTTACGAAAAGAAATATTGAAAACATAGTCAATTTTGAAAACTGCTGTTGTTGTTTTCAAGATTGACTATGTCTACTGTTTTCAAGTAGAAACTTTTGACCGGCAGTGTACAAAATTTATTATAATTTTTTGTATTTTCGTTTTGTTTTGAAATTTAAATATATAACGCTAATTTTTTTATACATTTTGCGTTACTTTTAGAAGAAAACATTGACATCACTTTTAGAGTAGAGGAAAATAAATCACCACAAGAATCTAATTCTAGTAGCTCTGATAGAATACCATCTAATGATAAAGAGGAGCAGCGGGTTAGAGATAGCGTCAGAAGTCATTTTCATAACAATGGTTCTCGAAAAAGACGTTTGAGTAGCGATTCGTGGGATCCGCATGAGCGTGGGTCAAAACATTTTGAGGAACCAGATCAGTATTTTCAGAGTAATCAACTTAAAAAAAATCTAGTTATTGACATGTCGCAGGTAGCTTCCATAAAAATGAAACCTCATAGTAATTGCGGGAGTGCAGAAATAATTCAATACATAAAGCGAGTAGAAGATAAGTTGGATAGCATTATCAAACACTTTAATGTCCCTTATATTGTGAATAGTACTGAAAAGTTTCAAAAACAATCGTTTCCATCGTCAGCTGTTTTTTCTGAAAAACATCACTTTAAAAAATGTTCAGAAAATTTAAAAATCCCTCTCTCTCACGATATGAACACGGATCAAAATTCGATGCAGTGTGATTCTTCTCCGATTATTTTAAATGATCAAATATCTACAGATCTTGTGAAGCAAGTGTTTCAGAAGAGCAGAAATCGCGGTAATTTTGCAAAAAACTTGGTGTACGTTGTTTTTTCAATAAGTGAAAGAACTGGTCGAAATTGTTATGGTAGACGTGGCGGAGCTTTAAGCGGCTATAAATATCCATTAGATCAGAAAAAGTTACGAGCAGTTAGAAATGCAGTTTTTAAAATGTTTCCAGTTGAAAACACGGAAGAAGAAGAAGCAATCTGGAAAAGAGAATGCGTCATTGCTATTGACACTGCGCTTCGCGGAGAAATGAGAAATCGAATATTAAATATAAAAAGCGCGGATAATGTTGACTTGAATGCGACAACGTAGTTAATTGATATTTATCGAATTTTAATATAAAAATCTTTTATTGATTAATAAAAAAAAATATTTGAGGGGGGAAGGCTTCTGTTTTTAGTTTTGATCTGTTTACTTTTAATTTTGATAGATATGATTTAAGCGCATGTGTATATTAGTGTGTATCAAGGCTTTAGACAAAACTTCAGAGTGTAATATTTTCTCGTGGTGTTTTTCCTGTTTCTTAAGATTCCTGGGAGTAAATGTCACCATAAAATATTTGCGATTTTGATAAGTGTAAAAGAGCACTATTTTAAGGCCGGTCACTTCTCCAAAAAAAAGTCTTTAGATGATAAGATTAAAAGTAGAATTTCTATCAAAACATGTAAACAGTATTTTTGTTTGATGGTATCCTTATATTGCCAAAAAGCCTTTTGAGGTGCGTCATTAAAAAAAAAAAAAACAGTTTGCTAATTTAAACGTCCTAAATTTTAAATAACATAGTCTTATATGTTTGTGTCTAAATAACATAGTCTTAAAGATTTGTGTTTAAATAACATAGTCTTAAATGTTTTAAGAATGCAGTAATATAAAAAAAAAATTTATTTGAAATAGATGGTTATGTTTGTGTATGTTATGATGGTTATGTTTGTGTATTCCCAACCAGCACAAACACGTGTTTTTAGAATCTAAAATGTTAACACCTTCAGACGTCTAAATTAAGATAACTATAAGACATCTAATTCTATTTATCTTTAAGGCGACAAAAAATAGCTTCCTCAAGCCGTCTAAAAGATGACTACTAATAGGTGTCTTATATTTATCTGAATTTAGACATTTAAAAGTGTTAACATTTTAGATGCGAAGAAAAACGTCTAAAAGACGTGTTTGTGCTGTTATGTTGAAAAATTAGGAAGTTATAGAATAAAAAAAATATGTTCCGCTCACGGCGGTCAATAATTTAAAAAAAAAATAATTGTCCATGTGTTTATTTTCTCATTCAAATTCTCATTTATTTTCTCATTCATGTTTGTTATGTTGAAAAATTAGGAAGTTATAGAATAAAAAAAATATGTTCCGCTCACGGCGGTCAATAATTTAAAAAAATAATAATTGTCCATGTGTTTATTTTCTCATTCAAATATTATGTAATAGATCAATTTTTTTTATTTTATGTGTAAGTTGTTTTTCTCCTCCTTTTTTTTTGGTTCATTCAATAAAAAAGAACTTTTTATTTTTACATTCTGTTAAAAACAAGATTCTTTATCTATTAAAAAAACTTCCATTAAAAAATGTTTCCAATCAAAAATAAATTTAACATTGTGAATTTTGGTAAACTTACCATGTATTACTATCAAAAATCTTGACCTTCTTACCTAGTTAGTGAGAATGAGTTGCAACTTTTATCACTACCACCAAATCCGCTTCATAAGCTCCAACCCTAATCAAACTTTGTTTATGTTTATATATTAAATATTTCCTGCAATTTGCATTATGTCGAAAGCAAATAAGTTTGTAAAATTCGTGTAACTGGCGTAGCTAAAAATATTTGAAATGTTACGGAAATGGTAAGTTAAATATATATATGGGGGTCTTTAATAAACAGTTCTAGGAAAAAATCCCCCTGGAAATATTCCCCCCGCAAAAAAAATTTTAAAATATTTTTTTGTAATTGGTAGATTGCTTTCCCAAACCAAAACCCTCAGTTAATGAAGCGGCACTCCTTGCATGTTTTACCATGTTCCTGATGTAAGTACACCTGCACGTTCTACTGATTTTTTAGTCGATGTATGTACACTCCTTGTATGCTCGACCTATTTGTCAGTCAATAAATGTACTCTCTTAGCATGTTCTACCTAATATCCTTGGGGATTTTTTATGTATGTACACAGGTATGAGGGAGATTGACCCAAAATCGTGCAGATGCCTTACAGGGGTGGGGGAGGAGTAAAGACAGCAAGTGCGCACGCGATACTTACTGTCTGAGGGCCGCGGGTTATTTTATAGTAGATGAATATAAAACGTTGAATTTTATAATATTTTGAAACATTTATGCGTTAGGGAGGGGTTGATTTTGTAATAAGAGATCTTAAGAAAATAAGAAAACGTGGGAGATATTAAGCTCTTTTGCGCGGCGAATTCATTAAACTTAATGGACTATTTTGATTTTTTCTGGACTCTACGAGAGAAAACTTTTAATCTCATTTTGTTTTGTTTATTGTGAAATTTTGCGTTGCGTAATTTATGGACGATCCCTAAACAATGCGTTCGTACGCAGAGGAGGGGGGGGGGGGAAGGGGAGTAGTTGAATGCAAACAGTTGCTTACAAGGGGAAAGAGGTTTCTAATTCAGTGGTTTTACTGCGTACGTACTATATAGATGCCTCAGGTATGCGCTGTATGCTTCAATATTCAAAGTATCACAAAACATTTTAAATTACAAGTTACTCGTTCGGCAACTGAAATAACATCTGAAAACTTGGTCTAATGTGTAAATTCCAACTTGATATTTGTTGTAAATCAGAATTGGTTTAGTGGAAAATTAATAATAAATGACTGCGTTATTTTTCTTTTTACATATAAGAAGCTGTAGTAGAGTCGTTTTTAAAAGCAGAAATACTGTAGTAAACTGGTCAATGAATGGCAATAAACTGTTAAAAATTTCTTCCTAATTTTTTTTTCAATATTACTTGTGTAATTCATTTTACGTCCTAGATAAGCACGTTCAAGATAAATATTTGTAAAAAAAATCCTGTGTTATGTATCTGCTACTTACATTTAAGCGATCCGTTAGTTCAAAAAGCATTATTGTATCTGTTCTATAATCACGCGTTCAATTTAATTGACCCACATATGGTTGCAAGTTTAAGAAGTAAAAGGATTCAGAATTAAATAACATTTATATTGTATCATTCATTATGTATCGACATATCATCAACATTAGTAATTGACTTAGATTAAAGTTGCTTTTACAATTAGTGCTAAACATTTGCTTCATATTTCTTCAAGTTAAAAATATGTTTTTATTCTACAAGTCGTTTAAAATTATAAAGTCATGTCGTGTAAGTGTTGTCGACAACACTTACACGACATGACTTGATAATTTGAAACGACTTGTGAGAAATTGGATATTGCACCTGGTCACACAAATCAAAAACAACAGAAAGATCAGTAGGAAGTGATGTGATTCCTCCCTCGTCTTTCATCTTTATACATTTGCACTGCCATAATTCAACTTCCGATGTTAATTCAGGTGCAGGTAAGTTTTGGATACTAAGCCCAAGAATGACGCTATAGACATTACTGATTACAGAAAGAGTTTCAACAATATCTTTATTGTTCAGTATAATAATATTTTTTGGCATCAAAGCATAGGTTTGAAGACATTTACATTAGAGAAACGTGTATTTATGTCCAATATCAACGCATCAAGTAGAGGGATGTAAATTGTTGCCTGTAATATTCTTTATTGTATCTAAAGGTATATTTTCACGACATGTCTGTCGTTATTCTTTTGTAGGTAAAACTATCATCTTTTTCAATTATGTTTTTTTCTGTGGCTCTAAAAATTTACTTAAACATTTCTTCGGTGT
>NC_088928.1:13105000-13195000 GCF_038396675.1 Hydra vulgaris
TTGATATATGGTTTCCAAGAAAGATTGGAAGTAAGAGTTAATCCTAGACGATGAAGAGTAGGTGACTCATCGAGTACATCACCGTTCATAAATACAGGAAGATCTAAAATATTGCGATAACGATTGGCTGAAAAAAATTGAGTTTTATCTGAATTAAAGTTCACCAGCCACTGTAAAGTTCACCACCATCCATGCTCTCGCAGAAGTGAGATCCTTTTCAAGCTCAAATGCCCCTCCAAGCAATCAGAGGGTGATAGTTTCTTATCACGACAAGAATAAATGGTAGTATCATCAACAAACAATGCCACCTTAGATGTGAGAATATCTGGAAAATTGTTAATGTAAATTAAAAAGAGTATAGGGCCAAGGATAGAACCTTGAGGAACCCCTGAAGTTACAGAATAAGAAGAAGAGTGTTGTCCATCGAGGACAACTTTTATGCTACGATTGGAAAAGAAGGATTCAATGATCTTAAAGATGTTACCGGATAAGAACACCATAAGAAGAAAGCTTATAGAGAAGACCAGCATGCCAAACTTTATCAAAAGCTTTTGAAATGTCAAGAGCGATGGCCTTAACCTCTCCACCTTTATCTAATGCACGTAAAAACCTGTCAGTTATTACTGTTAGCAAATCAGCTGTAGAACGAGAAGATCGAAATCCATATTGATGGTCAGAAAGTAAGTTATTAGATTCAAGATGAGAAATTAAGTGTTTGTTAATTAAAGATTCGAAAACCTTGCTTATGATAGGAAGAAGACTTATGGGACGGTAGTTAGACGAATCGGATTGCTCTCCAGAACTATTGAAGATAGGGATAACAGATGCCGCTTTCCAGCAGGCTGGAAAGCAAGACTCTGATAAGCACCTCTTGAATAGTTTTGAGAGTATAGATGACAGCTCCAGAGAACACTTCTGCAAATCAATAACAGGTATGTTGTTCGGGCCACAAGCTGTAGAAGAGTCTAGGCAGGAAATCACTTTAGATACAGATGCTGGAGTGATATGAATTTCAAGCAATGGATCAACCTGTTTGTTGGCAATATCAGGTAGAACGCAACTAGTGGAATCAAGAGATGATATTGATGAAAAGTTTTTAGCAAACAATTCAGCTTTGTCTTTAGGTGAGGTGACAAAGTCTGAACCATACAAAAGAGGTGGAATTATAGATTTGCCCTTATTATTGATATTATTAAAGATTCTCCAAAAGTCACGAGAGCCTAATTTTTGAGATGAGATACGAGATTTCATGAACTGAGAATAGCGGGTTTTGGCGTTAGACAAAACCTTTTTACAATTGTTTCTAGCAGTAATAAACAGACTTCTGTTTTCTGGAGAATTGTTTTGCTGATAAATATGGAAGTAACGGTTTCGATTGGCAATCGCAGCAGCACAATGTGAAGAAAACCATGGAGGAGAGTAAGGCTTGACCTTGAATCGTCGAGAGGGAATAAAAGATTCCATGCCAGCCTGAATCCACGAAGTTATGTAAGAAGCACATTTGTCGACAGGAAGACGAAAGATTTCTACCCAAGGGCCATCACGAAGAAAATCACGGAAAGAATCCCAGTCAGCTTTACTGTAGTTGTAAGAGGTTCGATAATAGGGGTATTCAGGTGATGAAGAAGAATGAGATATTAGTTTTAGAGAGATCAAACTGTGATCAGAAGCACCTAAGGGTGAATGTGGAGAAACTGAGCATTGATTAGGATCAGAAACAAGACATAAGTCGAGTAGAGAAGGTAAATGATTCGGGTTGTCTCAAAAACGAGTTGGAAAGTTGACTAATTGAGTTAGGCATTGAAAAAGGCAAAAGTTGTGGGCTTTAATGCCTGACGAATCACTAACACTAGAGCAAAGCCATTCAGAGTGGTGAGCATTAAAGTCACCGACAACAACTATATTAGCTGATGGATAAAGAGAGAGGGCTTGGTCAATATGATCAGAAATAACGTCAAAAAGTGTGCAGTCTTGAGGAGAGCGATATAGAACAAAGAGAAAGGCAATAGAGTGAAGTGGTGCTAAACAAAAGCACATAAAAGAATTGTCTGTGGATTCAAAACTAGTTTCACGACAAATGGGTGAATTCTTACGAATGTAAATGCCGAGGCCAAGCATGTGACTATTGGAGTCTTTACGAATTAGAGAAAGATAACCATCAACACTAAGATCACAAGATGAGACAGCCGAACTCAAATTAGTCTCACAAAGAGCAAGTAGGTCTGGTGAACTTTGCAAGAGATAAGACTCAACAGAAGAAAAGTTACTTCGAAGACCACGAATATTAGTGAATGATAGGTTTAGAGAACATGGTGATGATGATGGTTTTTTGTGTTTTATAGTTTTTGGTACTTTATTCATTTTTAAATTAGATTGAAGAACTTGACTCAAAGCATAGATAGTTCTCAGAACACTGTTTAATAGCCCAAGCAATTGCCTCATTACTACTAATAAACCCTAAGCCGTAACAAAGGGCTCCAAATGTGGCCTCCGCAATGCACACCAAAAGTACAAACAGGGACACCATCCATGCGCAACATGGCACTGTTAATACTTTGATATTTTTCAGCTGTTGATGGAATCAGCCTTAGATGAAGAAGGGGTGCGAGGCTGGTCAACAGATAGAATCTGTTTACCCTTTAAGTCTTTGCCTACGAGGCCTTCTACAAGACAGTATCTGGGTGCATTTAACATCTGCCCAAGATGAGTATTTTTATCGAGACACCATCTCTAAACTTATTCTAACATTTTTAGCAATCTCCTTTTGCGTGAGCAGATACTCTCGTAGATAAACCTCAACTCTGGCCAATTTTGTCAGTGACAAGTCAGCAGCTTTTCCCATCTATTAAAAGGACATAAAATGCTTTATTAATTAAACATGTTTCTTCATTTTTAATGTAGAAAATAAAAATAAATAAAAGATTGACCTTAATGTAATGTCAAGCAACTCTTATTAATGTACATTTTCCTTTAACTTCTGCTCATAAACATCAAACAAATAAGAAAATACTGACCTCTAACAGATAGCAGGTGACCAAATTTTAATATTCAATTTACAGTTAAAATTTTCAATAAAATCTTGAGCAAAAAGAAAAAGAAATTGCACTTATTATCACTTAAGCAACATTGGGCTATACATGCAGTAACTATATATACATTAATTTAACAACTAATTTGTGCCAAGGTAGAATATAACCTCGGTTTTGTAGTCTAGTCTAATAATTTGGCCACCACTGTAGTTTGATGAACTTTTACTTAAAAGCACGAAATGAACTATTATTTTCATATCTTTTGAAAAAAGTTCACCCTGCCATTAAAAAATTGATTTTGACATAAAACAAATAAGAAAATACTGACCTTAAGTAAAAGTTCATCAAACTACAGTACAAGAGCATGGGGTTGAAAAAAAGTCATAACCCTAGTGTGTATATGTATATATATAATGTGTATATATATATGTATATATTATTACACCATCTTGAAAATTGAGGACAGAAGAATTTCCAAAGTTTTATTGCTTTTTCGATTCTTTTTAGGATACAGTTTTTTTTCCTTACAAATTTCAATTTTAAGTTAGTAACGCTGAGTCATTTTTACTTTAAAACATAAAATTTTACAAATGTTGAGTTAATAAACATTAGAAGCCATTATAATGTTTATTAACTCAACAATTATCATGAATAATTAATGTGAATGTGAGAAGTAATCACCAATATATATTAAACGCATAGCGTGATACTGGTGACAATAAAAAAGTTGAAATTACTTTCGCTTATTTCAACTTGCTTTGCTTCCCCAAGCAATACTTACATAGCTTATAAAACTATGTTTAATGAAGTAGTGAGGTAATGAGGTAGTGGGGTAATGAGGCAGTGGAATGGTAATAATCTTTTTTTATCTAAACAAATGTTTTGAATTGTACTTTAATGTTAATGGTCAACATTTTCATTTAGAATCACCTGTCTAATATTTTTTTAAAGGTTTGTTGAAATTTCATCAATAAATAATATTGATTTAATTTTAAGCAAAATACATTTTTCGCTCATACCTTGTTTTGTCAATGTTTAAGATCAGTATATCGTATATAAATCAGAGATATGTTTAATTTCTTTGTGAATTTCATACAACAGTTCAGTGAATCGCTAATCTAAGGTAAATAGTAAAAAATAAGTTTGTGTCACAAATAAGATGATTTTGATTCTTTCATGACATGGTTTGACAATGATTCTCTCCTGTGGTTTTATTCTTTTATATCATTTAAATTAAAAAGAAGGTACAGAAAACTGAACTTTGTTGAACACCACGAGCTAGTTCAATCAGTTCATCTACTTGTAAAGTTGTAATCGACAAGTTGCAGTTGCATTTGAGTATTTGGAGAAAAATTTTACAATTGACAGTACTAAATGCTTTTGAATGATAATTGTTTCTTGTATATGTAGCTTTTATCAAAAACTTAACTAAAAACCTTAATAACTTAAAAAGTCATTAGCTAAAAATAACTATCAATAAAGACAATGATTATAAATATAAAATAATTAAAAACAATGATTATAAAAATAAAATAATTAAAAACAATGATTATAAAATAGTAAAATAAAAAACTAAAAAACTTTAATAACTTAATAAAAGGTTTGCCAAATTAAAAAAAAAAAATGTTTAACTATTTTAAAACAAAAACTAAAGTTGGCGAATTTGGATTGGTCCAAAATCAGCAAGTTTGATGAATTTGGATTGGTTTAAAATCAGTAAGTTTGGTGAATTTAGATTGGTCTAAAATCAGCAATAAGACTTTAGCTGAGGTTAAAAAAGAGTTTTAGGCAATAAACTAATGAACTATGAAATCTCCATATATTTTCACACAAAGCTTTGAATTTTCTATCATTTCTCGTTCCATTTCTCTATCATTTTTACTTTTTTGGAGCGAAGAGTCAAAAAACCAAAACCATTACAGAAAACTCAGCTCTATTGACTGGAGTACAATTTAATCGTTTACAGAAAAAGCGTAAAAAGACAAAGCATTCACCCGCTTTTTCTTTTTAAGTTTTATTTGTACTCCAAAAAAATTCTAATTGTACACGCTAAAAACCCAATATTAATTTAATTCAAATGTTAATTTATCAAACATTTGAGGCAGTCATTTGGATCAAAAAAATTAACAAGTAAAAATTCTTTGAGTCATTCGTCGTGTTAAAAAAATTTGTTTACTATAAGAAAATAAAGTTTTGGAAAAAAAGTCTTTGGTACATATATTGTAATACTGAAGATGAAGTTTCACCTACATTAGCCCACTACATAATTTTAATTGGATCTTACAACACCGTAATTTTATTATCTTTCTGCCCTCCCCGTTTTATGCATATATATATATATATATATATATATATATATATATATATATATATATATATATATATATATATATATATATATATATATATTTGTATTTAAGGTTATTATATTTCTTATATTTCATAAAGAGATCAATTTATAAAAAATTTAAAGTATAAAAAAGGATTTTATAATGGTAATAAGTTTTTCTTTTTTCTGGCATTAGCTTTTTTTGGCGTGTTGTCGGATAAAATTCTTCACTGTAACTGTGACAACAAGTTGTAAATTCTTTTTTTTTTTGTAAAAACGTGAAAATACAATATAAAAAAACTTTTTATATTGTAGTTTTTTGTTTTTCAAGGTGTCCTAAATCCTAAAATATTTATTCAACATGACAAAAGGATATTCATCTTTTCTTGTATCTCTTACTATGTTACAATTGCACAGTTTTTAACCTGATTTTTGGAAAGTGCAATATTTTATTTCATGGTATTTACCAAACACATTTTTGTTTTTCTCGTTTATTATATTTTTGTTTGGATTTTTTCTTAGTGAGGTGTGTCTTGTGAAAATATTTCGCAATAACGTTTATTACGAACGCTTATCTCACTCAGTCACGTTCTGAAACCCATTTGGTGTAAACACAAAAAACAAAGTAAACAGTTAAAAAAAAAATTCCTAGAATAACGAAAACAAATGTTATTTATTATTAAATAAGTTCTTTTATGCATTTTAATATGATTTACTTCTGATTTATTTCGCTTTTGTTTTCTACTTGTGTTAAAAGAGTTTTTGAATTTCAATAAAAATAAATTAATAGAAAATCTTCCATTGAGATTAACTTTTAGATTATTCGATGTAAATTGTGCTGGCATATTATTATTTTAGTTATCTTACCTTGTACACAAAATTTAAAGACCAATTTTATCGTTTTTATTTTTGAATTGTTTTAAGTTATCTGTTTTTAAAAATTTTTTAAAGGTTTATGCACCTTCATAAAAAAATGAGATAAGCGCTATGATAAAAAAAAGTCTGATTCGGTTTGAATTATGCAAGTGAGTTACGCAATAATAATTACTACTTAGGAAAAGTTTAACTAGTTTGCGATTTTAGTGTGTATGTGATTTGAAAAAAGGTAAGCTCATAAATAAGCCATGTTTGTGCGAACTGGAACCGTCAAAATTTCAAGGACTCTTTCTAATGCCTCTCAAAATTCTCCTGAAAAAAAGTTGTTCAATCAGCAAAAAAAAAAAAAAGAAAGTTTTCAATGTAGCTTTTTAGCGCATCATATTAATGCTATCCGCATTGGAGGTTTAGTTCTTCATCAACAAAGAGTAAAAATATGTGTTCGAGGTACACTTTTCGAAACGTTTGAAAGTACTCTTGGAAATTTCCCAAATACATTACTTGGAAATATTTCAAAAAGAAACACTTACTTTGACGAATTACGCGGTGCTTACGTCTTTGATAGATGCGTTAACTCATTCGATGCCGTATTATTTTACTACCAATCAAAAGGAACTCTTGCTAAACCACCCTTAGTAACAAGAGAACAGTTTTATGAGGAACTCAACTTTTATGAGATTGATGGAGTAATAGATGAACGGCACATGGAAGATTTATATTTTTTAAAACAAAACGACAAAAAAAATGGGGAACTACCTAAAGGGTGTTTTCGCTCAACTGTGTGGAAATTTGTAAACTTCTTCAATGATAACTTTATCCAAACAGCTTACACATATGTTAATTTGCTAATAACTTTGCTTTCTATTACTGCCTTCTGTTTAGAAACTGAACCATCATTGCAGTTTGCCAAGATTTGGATTTATATAGAAATAGGAACAGGAATCTTTTTTGGTATTGAATTTATCTTCTTTGTTTACTCGTGTCCAAACATCTTCCAGTTAAGGCGTTCTTTAAATGTACTGATCGACTTAGCTTCAGTTATTGTTAACGTGGTTTACATTATCCTTTACTTTTTGGTTGGTAATAAGGTGGCTGTATTGATACGATTTTTTAGGGTAATACGCGTTTTCAAGCTAACAAAGTTTAGTATGGCGTTGAGGCTGTTTATTTATACGCTATATAAATGCAGTAATTTTCTTCAGATTATATTAGTGACTGGGGGGACTTTGAGCTTTGCATTTGCCGCTTTTATTTTTATATTAGAAAATCAGTTTAACAAATATAAGGAAGAAAGCGCTTTCAGAAGTATTTTCGATGCCATGTGGTATGCTGTTATTTCAGCAACTGGTGTTGGTTATGGAGATATACATCCAACCACTGCTTTAGGAAAGGTTTGCGGTGCATTTTTATTAGTTACAGGCATTTTGCTATTTTGTCTACCCCAGCCTGTCTTAGTGAACCAATTTATTTCGGTTTATTACTTACCAGAAATAATGTGCAACAAAGAAACTTTAAGAAAAAATGCCATCATGAAGATGAGGCAAGCAATGCTTGGAGAGGTGTAATATCACGTAAAATATTTAAATTTATCAGTGAAAAAGTGAAACAAACATTATTAAGTTGAAAAACCAATTTAAAAAAAAAGTTATTTATGAGTTGTTCTGCAAATTTCATATTAATAAAAATGAAAGAGAAGATTTTTGTTGAAAATGTTTTTTTACATTATTTCAGCAATATTTATATATCTGTATCAATAAAAATGTATAAAAGTATACAATTTATATTAAATATTAAGCGTAATTGTATTATGAGGAATAATGCTTCAATTTTTGGAGAAAAATATATATCTTGTGGCGCAAGAACATGTTGCATGTAGAACAATTTCCATGTATTTCTTCAAAGGGCAGAGTTAATCTTTCTCCCTCCCTCTTAATAACCTAAGTAAAATTTGGAATCGGTACTTTTAATTAAACAAGTTACGTTTGAAAATATCAAGGTTTTTTTTTATAGCACTTATTATTGAAGGAAGTGTCCATTTATTTTTGTCCGTGTATTTTTGCTTTGTACTGAGGGGATTCGGCATTTTTGAAGTTTTTCAAACATCATTAAAATTGTGGCGTATGGCGTACACCCATTAATAGTTCAATAATTGCAAAAACTGCATTTACTTAGTATACACTAGATTTAAAAAAAAAATTTATAATAAATTGCTGCTTATTTGTCAATAAATAATTAGATAAAAAATAAAGTTTTATATGTAATTAGATAAAAAATAAAGTTTTATATGTAATTTCTTTTTTCAACTCGCGTTTTTAGCAATATAAAAAGTAGTTTTTTCTTTCAGAAATGACAAAAAATTAAATACTACACAAGTAAAAGAACAAATAGTATCACAAAAGTACCCTAATGAAAATATTTGGAACGAAATTCACCAAACTTAAATAAAAAAAATAAAAAAAAATTTATCTCGTAAGAAAGATATTAAAGTAAACAAAGTAATGACGTTATGAACTTAGCAGAGAATAGAGTAAATTTAAAGAATCAAAAATATTGCTTCATAAAATATTATAAGATATAATGCTTCAAAAAAATAAAAAAATAAAAAAATTGATTTAAAGACAAACTTTCAGATTTAAAGACAAACTTTCAGATTTGATGGTTCTAAAAAAAAGAATATCTTGGACAAAGTTTTTTTTAATGAAGCACTGAACTCGGAAAAAAAAAGACTTTCAAGTATCGAGAGCACACAGAACAGGAAGAACACATAACACAAAGAAAGAAGAGAAATCGTGAGCAAATCTGAAACTTAAAAGACAAAGAAACAGTTTTAGAAAAACATAAAAGTCTTAAGTTGCGGAATAAAAAAAAATACGTATATGAAGATTTTAGTCAGCAAACAACCGAAAAAAGGAAGAACTTCGAGCTGAGGGTAAGTATCCTAAGGTACTATGCAACAAATCCATTACTTAAAAAATTGAAATAAGAAATTATTTTTCAAAATTGCTTCAAAATTAAAAAATAAAACGGATGACTACTTATAAAAAGAGTTTAAAAGAAAAAAGAATTCCGGTAAATTTGCAATGAAATTGTACAACATTTAAAAAACGGAGAATTATATAATCATTTGGGCTTTATAGAATCGAGATGTCTCCACTAACATTAAATAAGTACCTTTTTATTTATCTTTTTTTATTTCGTATTAACATTACATTTTAAAATGGATGATAAGTTAATAGTTATTTTGGGATAAAAACGTCACACATTGTGATAATGACGCCTTCGCTCACAATTAAACATTAGAAAGCAATGCCGATTCAATTTTTGGTTCCATGCTCTATCTCCGTCATTTTATGCTCTCCATCATTTCATGCTCTATCTTCATTAAAAAGTTTTAAATAATTAATATTCGGAGTATAAATAAAGGTTTTGAAAAATCACGATTTCAAAATAATTTGTCTCACCGAGATAGTGTAAATTTAACAAGCATAGTTTACAAATAAAAAACAACGTATCAGTTTATCAGCCATGAGACCTCCGTGCTGATTGACGATTTTATATAACTCCATTAATTTTGTTCACGTAATGATCTCAATGTAAATGAAAAAGATTGTGAGTCATTGTAAACAAAAACTAATATTTATAATTGTTAATGCTATTTATAGAGAAACAGCGTGTAGTTTAAAAAATTTAAAAGCTTAATACGTATTTTTCTAACCTTAGTCAATAAAACAAAATAAAAACAGGTTGTCGGCGGCCTGAATATTACTCTTCTGAACTATGCGTCAACACTCTTATGAAAAATAACCTTAATTTAAGATTAACCAAACCAACAAAAAGCGCGAAAAGTTTTTCTTCTCGATAAGACATTTGCTAATAAATTTTACTCGATAAGAGATTTGCTAATAAATATTTAAAAAACTGCTTTCGTACAAAAGAGGTATAATAGACTAGCTGTAGAAAGAATGAAGCCGAAAATGGCTTTAAATTGTGTTATAGCCTTTGAAGTTTAAATATTCCAGCAGCAAGTCAAAATGGCGCTTTACCGGCGAAAAAGGAAAAATTTTGAAATGCAGTTTGTAAGCTTAGAAAGTTGTAATTGAAGTGGATTATTCTATTAAAAGTTGACTAGATAATTTTTTAATAACTGTTCAAACTTTTAAGAAGCAATCACAACAAAAATCACTATCCATAAAGTAATCGTTTTTTGTATATCTAAGCATAGATATCAAAGTTTTAGACAAAACTTTGATAGGTTTAAACCTTATCTTTTGCTTTTTTGGCAAGCGACTTATTAAATCCCTCCAGGATTTTACTCTGTGTTGTAGTACTTTTTGCCGGATTAAAAGACAGATATTTAAATAAACATTTTAAATATTGGAATATAAATTGCCAGTTTGTAAATCCGGCGAAAATGCCAAACTACACATTAATTAAATCAAATTTAATTTTAATAACTACAAACTAACTTTAAATCAGTATCTATATCAGTGTCTACCAATTTTTCAGAACTTTTATCTTTTATATGCAACGCTTTGATTGCTTATGAGGTTTTGAAACAATATCATAGCCTATGACTCATAGGATATTCGATGATTCATAGGATAGTTTTTTTAAAGGTGGAATGTGATTGTTAAGCTTTAAGTTATAATAGTTAGGTGGAATTTCATTGAAAATTATGCTACTACAAAGACGGTTCCGTAAAAAATGACAGTTTTACTTTTTCTTCCTCTTTGGTTTAAAGTAAAAATAAGAAAATGGAAAATATGTTCAAATTCTCTCCCAAAAAATTAAACTCGATGTTTGTTTTTTTTTAAGATTATTCACCTCCCCAAGGCCCGAGGGGGCCACTACAGTCGAGGAGGCTACTCTTTTTTTTTTTGTGTTTTTTTTGTGTTTTTTTTTTAGTTGTTATTTGTGGTGCAACTCTCTCTCAACTCTTTAACTCCGAAACACGAACCTTGCCGAGCAAGGTCGCTGCGCGGAGAAACTAAGTTGAGCGCGGTACTTCCAGGGACGTGGTGGGAGTCGAACTCCGAACCTCTGCTTACAAAGTCGAACTCCGAACCTCTTGCTTACAAAGCGAGCGCTCTTACCACTATACCACTACCGCATCATCAAGCGCTCTTCAATAGTCAAGAATTCAATAGTTTTTTTAAGATTATTGGCTGATAAGAGTTTTATCACAAAAAATTATATTAATGGTTTTTAAGAGCCTATAGATATTTGTTTATATTGATGATTTATTTTGAATTTTGTTTTTTGATGAATTTAAGGGAGAAATAATATGAGTGCAATTGAGCTTCTTTGTGAAAATAAATTTGATAAAAACATCGATAAACCAACACGGATCTTATTCCACAAGTATTCTAGATGATCACAGGATCTTATTATGAACCCCATTACAATCTATATCACATCAAAAATAGAATATCTTTCATAATCTGTATAATAAACAAGTTAATGTATAAATCAAAACAATTAAAATACTTAAAATAGATAAGCCAATTTTACAGAATACGATAGATAAGTATATTTTATAAATTGAGCTCATTTTAAAGAAAAATTATTATTAGATAAAACTATTTTATTGTAAAGAATTGAACCACGATAAGAAATATAAAACTGGTCATTTTTAGTTGGGCAAAATGGTTCTTGGATATTTTAACTAAAACAAAGACTATATTTGTTTTTAGATTTCAAATTATAAAGATAAAGTGGGTGGTCAAATTATTAGTGCCACTATAATTTTTTACTAATTTTTAAGTTTAAACTACTTGAATGATTAAATACATATCTTGTAGTTATTTTTTTTTATTATTATTATTAAAGGGCTTCATTTGAAATATAAAATAACGTAATTACTTCTTCATAGCTATTTATTTTTTTTATAAAAAGTTTTAAAATAACAAATAAGGCAATAATCTTGATATTTTGCAATGCAACCTTTTGCTACAACAACGGCTTCCAGGCTTCAGGGCATGCTTTCTATGCAGACTTTTGCTATGTCTTGGAGTCTATGTTATGCCATTATTGTTATGCCATTCTCTAATAAGGGTTTCTATCAATTGCTTCTTGGTAGTGATGATCTCTTTTAAAATTTTCCGTTTTGCAAACTCTATAAGCGTTCGCATTTTTTAATTATGGGATTCATGTCAGGTGAATTACCCAGCCAAGGCAAAATGAGCACATTTTTCCAGTTAGGAATGCTGTAACACTCTTAGTCTTATAGCACGGTGCCGAGTCATGCATGAACATATACATTTCATTATCAGGGAATTATTCTTGGACCTGGGGCAGAAGCCTGTATTCCAGTACTTGCTTGTACTGGCTCATGGTCCCTTCCACAATGTAGAGGAAGCCCATACCCATGGCTAATATGACAGACCACACCATTACACTCACGGAATGTTTAACTTTTTCCATAAGGCAGTCCTGGTAGAATTTTTCTTTTGGGCTGCGTCGGACAAATTAGCTTTTGTTCACCCGGATTTGAAATGTTGATACGTCCAAAAATACTTTTTTTCTTCTGTTTTTAAGATAGATGCCCTTAATTTTAATAAAATAATGATTTATTAACCATATCTAATTAAAGTATTAACCAATACTTACGTTTCGATATTCCTAAACTCAAAAAACTTTCAAAAAATTGTTCCAAAAATGAACAATTGAACTCAATTTTGAACTAACTCCAACCACACTTTTCAACAATTGACAGCTAAATGAGTAATAAGCTAACTTTTTGACAAATATGGTGGGCTTGTATTTTTACTATTTAAAAACAATAATAATAATATCAGTATCTAAAATACACAAGAGAAATTATTTAAAAAAAATATATTCGCTCGCAAAATTCGTTCAACTTAAAAACTAGCAAAAAAGTAAATTGTCACTTTTAATTTGACCACCCACTCTCTCTCTCTCTCTCTCTCTCTCTCTCTCTCTCTCTCTTTATATATATATATATATATATATATATATATATATATATATATATATATATATATATATATATATATATATATATATATATATATATATATATATATATATATATATATATATATATATATATATATATATATATACACACTTAGTGATATATTTTCTTTACATTAAAATATAAAACATAAAATAGGTCAATAAATAGGTCAGGCTATATGTTCGAATTTCCATTTTTTTAGAGGTTGAGCAAAAAAGTATTTATTATGTTTTATCGATATTTAAATCTATTTTAATAAAACCAATCTATTTTTTTTTTAAATGAATAAGAAATACTTTCAGTTCATCTGTCATATTATTAAAAAGTATTTTTATATCTACAAGTGATTCGGATAAATTCGTGTCAGCATCATCAAAAAAGTCGTTAAATTAGAATCGTTATTAAAATCATTTATGTATATTAAAAAGTGACCAAAGTATGAATTCTAGGGGGTACACCACATGTTATATTAGTTAATCATTGGGCCGAAGATTCCTTGTTATAGACAAAATGTTTACGATTCCTAACATTTTGAACCAAGTTTAGGTTTTATTTCTCATATAAGATATTCTATTAAAAAAGCTTTCAACAAATCAATGAATATGCCAATTATAAACTGAGAGTTTTTATAGGAATTAGCGACACTGTGCGTTACTTGATGAATAACATGTTTAGTAGAATTATTTCCTTTAAAACCAAATTGATTTTTATGAAGAAGTTTATTTTTAATAATATGATTTGTTATGTTAGTACGGTCACCCGTTTTAAAGATTGGCGTTAGTTTTGCTATTTTCAAACTATTTGAGAAAGGACTTTGAGCTTTAAAAAAGATGCTTTAATCACAACAAAAGAGTCAATTAAAATATTCCCATTCATTTATTTGTACTTTATTTCTTTTTAATGCTTCAAATGCCATTTAAAGTTCATTATAAGTTAGATTTCAAAAATCTTATATAATAGGCTTTTTCTTATTGCTGACAAAAACCTGTTGAATTAGGCGGTGATTTAATTAGAGTTGTGAACTAATTTACTTTCAATTTTTATTGCGGTCGGCAGTGTGTGCTTATCTTATGTTTACCAATAATTTTTTTTATCATTTGCCAAACTCGCTACGAATTATGTTAGCAAGTCAAAATAGTAATTTTTTGTGGCTTTTTTTCTGAGTTTTTCAAATAGATTTTTTTATAGACTGTGTTGTTATTTTTATCTGATTTAGTTTTAAGATATTAAACGATATTTAAAGTTATTGCATTTTTTTTGAGGATTTTTTAATTCCTTTGAGTATTCAAGGACTAGATATGTCTTTGCGTTTATAAATATTTCACGTAAAGGAAAATTCGCGTCGCAGATATGGAATAGCATGAAGAAAACCGAAACAATAGCTTATTTTTCGATAAGCAAAAAATCTAAATATGGTAAATAAAAATTTGAATATGGTAAAATCCTTTAAACTTGTAATATAAAATGAAGTTTTGAAAATTTTAACAACTTTTTCTAAATAAACATTAGATTCTATATCTTAGTTTTTATTTGTCATAGTTGTTAGTTTTGTTTTGTTTGTTTGTCTTTATATTTAAATGCGATTATAACGGAACAATATAACAGAGATTCTCGATGTATTTGAATGACGATCACTAAACCTATTTTGATATTATTCTTCACTTTTATTAATTTTAATGTAAATATTTATGAAAGTTTTTATATTTTAAATTATAATTGTCTAATATTGAGAAAGTCAGAATAAAAAGATCCTAAATAAAAAATGCTTTTGTTTTTCGATATGTTGTTGAATAGTAACATTGAAAAACCACGATGTTGCAATTACTACTTTTTGGATTTTTGCTAAAAATTGTTGTTTTCAGATGTTATGAACCAGGTTTTTTTTATCTTATTGTATTTTACCAACTGGCACCTTCAAACATCTGTCATATTCTTGTATGTTAAACAGTAAGTGATAAACATTTGTTTGCTTTAATTTAAGACTTTGGATTTTAACTAGATGTAGTTGATAGACAATGAAAACTCGGTGAATTTTTTATTTTTTATAGCAATATGTTATAAACAATCAAAAATTAAAAACTGTTTAACAAAATAATTTACAAGAGTTAAAAAATTTGTTTGTTTTATTTTAAACGCTTTATTTACACACAAAAAAACTAGTCCTTTCATATAAACCATGATTACAGTTTTTCTAAATCGTAATAACATCTGTCATTGTAGATTTTTTTATTGTTTATATTTCTTTAGCAAATTTAAGTGACGTTATACAAGCAACTTATAAAAAGCTACTAACAAATTGCAGTATTTTTATGCCTCGATAAAGTTTTCTAAAATTGTGTGTGTACGTGATTGAAATCAAAATGATGTAAATATAAGTTTTACAAAACAATGCATTAAAAAAACCATAGGAGTTAGCCATACTTTTAACAAATGAATTGAAACTTTAAATTGAAATTACATAAACTTTTTTTTTTTTGTAACTTTTTTAGAATTCATTTATTTCACAAAGTTAAACTTTATTTATCAAGTTTCTAAGTATTCTGCTAAAAGCTTAGTCATTCTTGAGACAAACTTCCAGTCTCTTTGACGAATGGAAATTTGTCAGGGCTTTTGCTATTGGCCCAAGCTAGTTTGGTGATAATAGGATGGAATTTGACAGTAATGACTTTTTTTGGTTTTTAATACAGAATTTCAAGGTGTTTAGAGCTGTTGAAAATTTGAGCTCAGTATTAATGAATATGGGCGCTGGTGGAACATGATTGCTGGAGGACTAAAATTGCGCAACCGTTGAAAGTTGATTGAGGTAAGTTAGGAGAAACTTAATTGTAGATAATGTAAATCAGAATTTTGTCAGCATATTTTTTTAGTTTTCGGTGGGAGGTAAGCGTTTAGGATTTAGGAAAAAGAAAGAATGAATTCGATTGAACTAGAACACTACCCCGAAGTACTCTGGTCGGTGGCGGACTGACTTTTGACTATTTTACCAGTCAGGCAAATGGTTAAGGGGCCCTCCTAACATACATATATTGCAAAGACAACCCGTTTCCTAACTTTATAAAAAATTAGCCATAGTATGAAGACTGAAATCACAAACAATTTATAATGAATTGAAAAAGTACAGAGTGTTGTGCAAAGTACAGCAATAATTATTTTTTATGCAGCTTTCTCAATTCAGAAGACGAAGACGCATATCTTTGAATAATTGTGTTATACTCAAAGCTATTGAATAGACTTTTCTTGACAGACATCAACATATACGACTCCATGTGGTTATTTGGCAAAACTTCGCCATCTTGTAGTAATTAAATTCAAGTTTGAAAACGATTTTTCCCGTTTGAAATTTGTTCGAAAAATAATGAAGATAATTTTATTAAAGTCATAAAATGTCATTGATTTTTGTCATTAAGTCTATATGCAGTGGTAGTAAACGACCGGGGCTTTGGCCGGGGCTAGCATTAATATTTATGACCGGGGCTGCATTAATATTAATAGATCCTATAAAAGTATTGTTTTTAATTATAACTGATATCATAAATTTTAATTAAAAATAACATTTTTATAGGATCTATCAATATTTATGCAGCCCTGGTCATAAACCTGGCCCCGGGCGCGGCTATGTGTTATCAAACCTAGCTTCGGCCAAAGCCCCGGTCGTTTACTATGCAGTGGTCACACTATTTCAAAAATTCTCAGATAGGTAAAGGCATTCAAAATGATGTCAAGTTTCAGGAATGGCATGAGCAATCTCTTAGCTTCATGGTGCGTCTTTACATCAAAATTTTCTGCTTGACTTACTATACATGAAATCAAATTGAAAAACACTGTCAAAGAACAAACAACGCCGACCACCTTGTTTTACCAATGAATTTTAATTTTTTGATTTTGTCCATTTCAATTTGTGTTTAAACAAGTTAATTTTTATTTTAAAAAGAAAATCTTCGGAGGTTTTTTTTTTTTTTTTTTTTTTTTACTTGTTTAACATATTTTGTTAAACAAGTAAAAAAAAAAAAAAAAAATGCACGTATACATAAAGATAACATAAAATAAATTATAATTTTTACTGGACTAACAACAAATTAATTTAAAGCAGATAAAGACTAAAAGAGAAAAGACAAAGATAATATTACGTTATCACAATCTTTAAATAGAACTACTTTGTAACAAGTTTAAAAAATATATCATAATGATAAAAAGCTCGTATAAAAAATAATAATGATAACTAAGTAAAATAAACAAAAATAATGTATAATAAATTATTTTAACTAATTCATTTTTGTTTCGTCAAAACAAAAATCAAATAAAGGAAAAAAGAAAAATTTTCTTATTATCAGATTTTAAAAATATATTTTTTTATTTGAAACTTAAATGAATTTAATGACATCACCATAAAACTGAAGCAATTTACAGTTAAGCACTAATTTTATTATAATTGTTACACTATGCAAAGTTTAACCTAGATGGTAATTTCAATCAAACTTTTCAGGGTTTTTTCAACTAAAAAAAATCAGGAAAATGAATTTAATAAGTTTTTTTAATTTTTAAAAGAGCAATCTATTAACTATACAATTAACATTAATAAGATAAGATAGTTGAAAAAATAATTCAAAAAATTTAATTATATAATCATAAAATGAGTTGCATATAAGTTTAATCGAGTTAAGGTTTAGAACATCAAAAATTAAAGAAAAAAAAAATACAAATTTAATATTTAAAGTGTTCTCCTTTGGCTCAATAGCAAATAAGAACTCGTCTCTGCATTGATTCGACTAATTTCATGCACATCTCATGTGGCGCCGTTAGCCAAAACTCGTTTAGAAGTTGCTTCAAATGCTCATAATTGAATTTGATGGTTTACTAATTGAGTACCAATCCATGACCAAATGTTGATATCTGATGAACTAGGGCACCAAAGCAACAGCCTGATCTTCTTTGTGTTAAACGAGTGTGTTACACTATGTGCTGTGTGTGTTGGAGTCCTGTCATGCTGGAAGATGTATTGCTTGCTTCTGCCATACAAATGCCTTATTGATGGAGTCAAACGTGTTTCAAGTGTGTTTTTGTAGGTCTATTGGTTGATACGGTCATTAAAGAGCTCACAAATAACAAGGCCTTTGTGCCTACTGATCCTTCACCACCAAATTGTTGTCCTGCCCGTAAGTAGCGTTTGTTATGTTTCTCAGTTGCAAATCATTTAACGTATATTTTTCATTTGCAGTTCACAACCTGAAAATTTGACTTATTGCTCCAAATTACTTTTGCCCAATCCTCTACTGCCCGATGCAAATTTGAACTATTTTCGTTTTTTGCGTTGATCCATGATTGACAGGATAGGCTTTCTTATTGCAATGTAAGATCCAATACTATTTTTTGATAATGTTCTTCTAACAAGTTCTCTGCTTATATTTTGATTAGAAAAGGATTGGTTAAATATTTGAGCTAGCTTTTTGTTGTTGATTTTTTCTACTGGTTCTGAATATGCTACTTTTGTTGCGGTCACTAAGCTTCAACGGTCTTCCAGAACGAGTCAACAACGTTACCTCTCAGCTCTTATGTTTTCCCTGTTTTTTGCACGGAAAATTCAGAAACACCCATAAGTTTACTAATTTCAGCGTTGTGATAAATTTTTGATTTGATCAGTCCAATAATTTGCCATTTGATCCCAGTAAACACACACACGTCAAAACAACGTTTCAACAAAACGTTCAGATTTGATCAATTATCCGTTTAGAATGAAATTCAGATTAACGTTTAGAACAAACGCCCATAAAACGTCTATATTCAAACGTATTTTAGACGTCTATTATAGGATTTTTAACGTATATAAAGCGTATAGATTTTGTTTAATTTGCGTTTAAATCTAGTCTAATTAACGTATATAAAGCGTTTAGATTTAGTCTAAGTAAACGTACATTAAACTTGTCTATTAGTTTCTTTAATTTTGTTAGGGTAAATTTAATTTAAGTTTTAAAACTAGTATAAGTTAAAATTACGTTATAACTTTTTAACTTTTTATAAGTAATAAGAGCTATATAAGGTCGTGAAATTTATAAATAGGATATAGTTATAAAAGTAATGAAATTTATAAATAAGATATAGTTATAAAAGACCTGGTCTTATTTTTTATATTAATATGTTTATTAACTTTTATACTATACTACGTATACTATACTTTTATTTTATAAAACTATTTATAAAGTTATAAACTTATATAAAACATTTTCATATAGTGGGTGTTTAGAGAAAAACTGTTTGTGCACTATACTTGTTTATGTTTAGATAATTTAAAAAAATTAAATGACCATGCTTTTGGTAGTGGAAATATTATATTATTAAATTTCTATCAAATATTTTTTAAATTTAATCTCATTAGCAGAAAGTAAAAGTTTACATTAAGATTAAGTCAAAGATTACTTATAAAATTAATAAACTCATAAACAAATATTTTGGATCACTGGTTTATGCATTATCAAAAATCTTCCTAGAATACCGTCTACCCTTGTTTATCGTGCACCTGTTTGTGCAACATCATCTTCTGCAATCGTATCCTGATCGTCTGATTTTGTAACCTGATTTGTAACCGCAAAAAACTAGAGTAAAATAGTCAGCATTTTAAATATAAACTCATAAATCAAAATTGGAATTACACTGAACAACTTTACATATAGAGGATTTTCTGAATGGAAGTTTCGGAAATTTCCTGTACCATCCATGTTTATTTTTGACATTTAAAATTTCGTAACGTCGCGCCATATTATATGCAGTGGATTTTACCAGCTCTGTTCTACCAATTTTCTTTAGCAAATGTAACTAAATTAAGCTAAAATGTATCTAAAATAAAAAAATAAAAAATTTACTTATTAAACCTCTTGATTAATGCAAAGATGAATACCTACTGTTACACAATCATACTAGCGCTAACGAAATGAATTTAAACTGCTTATAAAACTTACAAAAAAAGTTCTTGCAGCAGGACTTTCATAACGACAGACCAGCAACTTATATTTTTAACTATGACAATGTTGCAATCAATAATTTCTAAAACAACTTAGTCCATTAATTTGTTGGCATTTAGGAAGGTAGATTGTCGTGATAAGAGGTTTTTAACTTCCATGAATTAAAATGGCGCTACCGACACTTGTTTATTATTTATTAATCAGTCGTTTTGCTTTCAGTTGTTGTAAGGAAGTGAATCTTGAAAACGCATCTAAATTAGTTATTTAGCCAATAAAAAGTAATTTTTTTTATTTCGTTTTAATTATGCCTATTTAAACCGCGTGACTTAAGCTGTTATGTGAGTCTTCTGACCAATGGCTATATTACTATATTATAATATAATAAATGTTTATTAAACGTCGATCAAACGTTTAGAATAACAACTTATATTAGTCAATATTGTAAACATTTGATTGACGTTTAATAAACGGTTAAATTAAAAGATTTAAAGCGTAGATTTTAAATCTATGAATGTTTACGTTTAATTAAGGTCAATTAAAGGTTTACAATATTGACTAATGTAAGTCGACGTTTAGTAAACGTATATACGTCGATTTTTAGTCAATAATAAACGTTTTATCAATTTTTCGACCAATTTCGACTAAATATTGACCAATTCTGAACTAATCTGTGTTTACTGGGATGCTTTCTGACACAGCTTTTCTACCCATTTTCGAGCCAATTGAAGTTTAAAATATTGCAGTTATTCTTTAGATATACTTTAGCAATTAAAATATTTTTTTGTAACTTTAAAATTGTTTTTTTATTTAAGAATCATGCGTACTCGCTATATTTATCATTTAAAGCGGTAAAATAATAAAAGTATAATAATTAGTTATGAAGTATGAAAAATGTATGATTAACTCAATTAAACTTTTATGTCATCAGTAAAATACATTGTCTAACGTTCGTTTTGTTTTACGCAAGTACTGTAATATATGTGAATATTTTTTTCGTCTATTTTATCAATACAAGCATAAATAACAAAAAACAATAAAGATAAACTTAAAATCTAAATCCGTTGAATTTTAATTTTAGAAAAATTTATTTTTACACGTTATTATGAAAAACGCTACTTCGAAAAAACTTCTGTGTATTGCTGTATAGTTGTTATTTTTATTTGATCTTAGATCATAATTTTCATCTTGATTCATTTCAAACTTATTGTTGAAGTTTATTTGCAAGAGGGGTGTTGTAAAATCTATACATAAAAATTAGATGCTAATAGGTATTTATTTCAAATATATCCATCATTTTCATAACTTTCATTAGGGGTTTTGCATGTTCTCATTTGTGTTTAAAGTATATGATGTAGCAAGGGTGTTTTTGTAGCCTATAAATTTTATTTTATTAAGTTTTTTTGTTTGTGTATTTGCGTATGATATACTTGCATAGTTAATGAAATAGTGGATTAGCCCAAAATATGTTCATTTGAGACCTAAGATATTAACCTATGGTCAACTCGATACAAAAAAAAATGCAGACAGAAAATGATTTCTGAAAAGAAATGCAAACTAATCATTTTTGTCAGTACAACCACATCCAACTTTTGTCAGTACAACCACATCCAACTTTTGTCAGTACAACCACATTCAACTTTTGTCAGTACAACCACATTCAACTTTTGTCAGTACAACCACATTCAACTTTTGTCAGTACAACCACATTCAACTTTTGTCAGTACAACCACATTCAACTTTTGTCAGTACAACCACATTCAACTTTTGACTGTATATAATTTATATCAGGAAGCCAGGATAAATTTTCATCGACAAAAGTTTCTAAAAGTTTTATACTGGCTTGTTTTGTAATTATTGTAATATTTAAATGTATAACATGACCCAATATATATTTTATCGCTGTCGTGGCGCAATGGTTAGAGTTCTGGCTCAGAACCAAGAGGTTCGAGGTTCGACGCCAGTTCTAGCCCTTTAGGTGAGGGATGGCGCGAACTTCTTAATTAAATGCTTTGTGATAAGACCGTAAGGACTTCTGGGAGCACATAAAGTATCACAAAAAGGATAAACTAATAAAAATTCGTTTTTTTCAAAATAAAGTGAGAGTATATTTGCCTTAAACCAAATATTTACTTTATTTAACTTCATATCTACATCCGTATATAGATGTTTGACATTATTATTGATAAGAAATAAATTTATATCGTCTGCAAATATAATTGTTTAAATTTTGCATTACAAAGTCGTTAATATAAATAAAGAATAAGAGCGGGCCAAAAATTGGTCCCTGAGAAACTCGGCATACAACATTTAATGTTCCGGATTGTACATTATAAATATATTGCTTTCTATCTGTAAAATAACTTTTAATCCAGGAATAGGTTTTATTGTTTAATCCATAATGTTTAATTTTTTCTAAAAAAATACAATGGTCAACTGTGTCGAATGCTTTAGATAGATCTATAAAGACTCCTTTAGAAGGGACTGTAAAGACTCGAAAAGTAAATTTGTTATCATCAAAACCATCAGTTAAGTGATTTTTCTGAAATCCAAATTGGTTAGGGTAAAATAAGTTGTTTTTAGTACATTATTCGAATACTTAATTACAAACTAGGCGTTCAAGCAATTTTGAGTATACAGAAAATTGTGATATAGGTCTATAGCTTGCAATATACGAATGATCGTTGCACTTGTAAATTGTGATTTAGCTATTTTAAGAGCATCAGAGAAAATACCAATTTTCAATGAGAGTTTCAAAATATGATACAAAGGTTTGCTTAAGCTAGTTTTGTTAAAAATGCAAGAGATTGCTAGAGATTTTATCATATCCAGGAGATTTTTTTTATATAGAGTAATATGCTGTTTCTATTTCTTTATAGTTTAATTAACTGCGGTATAAAATTTTTTCATTTTAGGGTTTTAGGTAGATTTTAAGTGATTCTGATGTTTTAGATTCATATTGCCATTTTCTTATGTGACACTTTTATGAATGTTGCAACATTTTACAAAAGGTTAAAAATGAAACCGTCTGAATGCAGCAGCGGGTTATTTCTTTTACACCTAAGTTGAGAACATGACCATAACACTAAATATGTATATGTTGGTCTGCAGCTTCAGTAATTTTTGTTGTAGTATGTTAAAACGATTATGATAGTTTGAAGCACCATCAGTGCTATCTGATAGGCAGTATTGTAAATCAAAAGCAAGCAGCTGTAACAGTGGGATTGCTTGGGTTGGAGTCACGCAGTGCGGTAAACTTTTGGTGTCACCCCTCTAGACTTTCAATAACAGGGCTGACGACACGGGTTTCGAATTTCAATTAAAAAAAAAATAATTAAAAAAAAAAAAAGATCTTTAAATAAAAAGTTCGGGCATACAAAATACAATCTTTTAATCTTGAAAACGAAAGATTTTTGTGTGAAATGAAAAAAAGACAGAATATCAAAAAATCAAAGCCTGAAAATAATTAATTAGGCCAAACGCAAAAACAAAAAAATACAAGCATAAGCATATCTGTCATATTAAGAAGTCAAACATTCTTTGACCAGTACCATCGCAAGAGGACATTAGTATTGCTGGTGTACTCGGTGAGTTCGACTCAATATTATCACTACCTCGTGCTTGTAATATTGCTAACGTACTCTGTAAATTCGACTCGATATCTCCTAGACATTGTGGTTGTACTGACAAAAATTATGCGATTAATTTGCATTTCTTTGCAGAAACCATTTTTTCTGTTTGCAGTTTGTTTGTTTTTTTCTCGTTATTGTTGTTCCAGATTTTAGCATAATGATATGTGACCTGAATATTGAATACATTCAAAACAGTGGCGGATTAACTTACAAAGAAAAAATTTAAATCAAAATCGAAACTTAACCTCTTGTGTTTTTCCTTAAAAGCTAAAAATCAGTTTTAAAACTGTTTCCAACAATTTTAGAGTCGTGAAGATTTATGCAGTGTTAATTAAGTTAAACAAAAGAAATTCTATTGTTTTAGTTATATAATAAAATGCGTTTACTTTTGTAACTTTAAAATATTAGGAAACTTTCTTTGATTTTCTTTAAAACATTAAGATATTAGGAATACAACATTCGATTTCTTTAAGAAAACTGTTGTTATATTCCTTAAATTTTAATGTTCTTAATTCCAATTAAAATAGCTTGCTGATATATAGATGGGGTTGCCACCTCTCCCGAATTGCACGAGAGTCTCCCGGATTTCGATATCAACTCCCGTCTCCCGGAAGTAATTTGAAAAAACATCAAAATCTCCCGGAATGCGAAAATGTCCTAAAATTTTATGTTTTTTGCAGATAATGTACATGTTTTACGCATTAAAACACGATTCTCTAGCAAAACACGTACCAACAAGATGGTTATCCTTACTTCCAGGACTGGAAAGAATACTTCTGGTATGTTCTGCGTTGCGGTCATATTATGTATCAAAGGGAGAAAAAGAATGCCTCAAAGTAATATGGGATGCATTTCAAGATAACGAAATTGAATCCATTCCTAAATTGTAATGCTGTTTCTTACATAATGTTATGCAGGTCTTTTAAAGTGGTGTACTAACTTTAGAGTTGGATTAAACTATTAGTTCCAAGTTACATAAAATTATGGTTGTAATAAGAAAGAAAATTGCAGATCGTAAACAAAACAAATTTTATGGACATGCCGCTGCTCAATTCCTAAAAAGAATATCACAAGTGAAAAAATAAAAGTTTGAAAGAGACGTTAATGAATTTTACAGTATATGCTTAAATTACTTAGATAAATGGTACAACTTCCAGAATTCAGAATTTCAGAGCATAAGTATCTTAACTTTGAACAACCCAGTGGTCTAGAGCTTATTTGACCAACTAGCAGTTAAGTTTTGAATTGATGTAGATTAAAATAAATACTATGAAGACTACTGTATTCTGCGTAATGTCCAAACAGCACTGGTAGAGACCAGCACAAATGTGGTAGAGTAGTTTTTTTTACAAAATTCGCAGAAAAAAAGTGCGGTGAGGGTGGCGAGCTTTTCAAAGTAGTATCCTTCGTATTCTCCATACCTGTTTCAAATTTTTCATGGGAACAAACTTTCAGTGTGGTGAATTCTTTGTGGTCTAAAGAACGAAATCGTCTTGGACTTCGTGCCTTGCGAGCTGAGCTGCAAGTGTGTGAAAATATGAAGTACAAATGTTCATAGTTTTATGACTTTTTAACAAAGAAACCCAGATTGTTGGCTGCTGCAAGATCTGATCAGAGATATACTTTTAAACGCAAGTAGATTTCATGTTTAAATGAGATTATTAAAACCCTATTATAATGATTGTAATAACTTTATTCAATCAAGTACACAGATATAGCTGTATTGCGTATAATGTAAATAAAATATAATTACCAGCCCCAAAACCCCCAGCAGAGGCTCACTCACCGCTCGCTATGCCCCGCCCAATACGATCTCCCGGATTTAACCTAGCTAGAGGTGGCAGCCCTACATTTAGAAGATGTAAAGGCCAAGTGGACTAACCCTTCAATTTTTGGTTTATTATTATTGTGTTTCTGCATTAATTTACCGTATGTTGTCTACAAATCTTCAAAAACAGTTGTAAACTCATTGATTATGTTAAGACAAAACAAACTACATCGATTTTCTAATCACACTCTAAATGTGTTGAGGGCCGCTGGTTTTTTTTATTATTATTGATTAACATGACACTTAACTTTTAATAGCATATTATGCATGTTAAGCTGCGCAAAACCTGAAAATAACCATTGGATTTTTTTCCACAGTTCCTAACTAACTACGCAACTTTTTTTTTTTTTTTTTTTTCTTTCTCTGTTTTAATATAATATAAGATTTTACAACTTCGTAATATAAAATTTCAATAAATAAAATAAGTAAAACAGATAGGGGCTCAAAGAAGATGAGGATGACAGTACGTTATCGCAATCTTTTCATAGAGCCCCTATAACAAGATTTCAAAAAAATATCGTAATATGTTAATGCGTAATAAAATTTCAATAAAATATCGTAATAAAACGCGTAATTCGCTAATAAAATTGATAAGCAACCAACAAAAGTAGAAATAAAACAAAAACAGATTTATGAGAAATTATTCAAAGTATGATTAACCAAAAACATTTCTTATATTTTAAAAATTTCTTTTTTTGTTAAAAACTTGAAGGAACTTAACGAATTTACCGTGCCTTTGAATCCTTTTTGAAAAGTATTCCATACTTTTGGACCTCGATATAGAATGCTGTACTCTGAATATTTGTTTATTATCCGAGGCAGTTTATATGTGTTGGACATATTCGCTCTAAGATTATAGCTATCATTTTTATTTATTTTAAACTTGTTATTAAAGCTTATAGGAGAGATATTGTGATTATAACGATACATGAAAATTAAATGCTGGTAGATATTAATTTCAAACACATTCATCATTTTCATATCTTTCATTAAGGGCTTAGCGTGTTCACGCCTATTTTTTGAGTAAATGATTCTGCAGGCATGTTTTTGTAGACTATATCAAAAGCAACTAAATCAAAAAAGTAGATGAAGTTTCCAACTGAAATACATTTCAAATTTAGCGGGGTTCAAAACTGGATTTAAACAAAAATGCAGACAACGATGTCAAAGACATAAATTTTTATTTTTTTCCCCAGGTATAAAGATACTTTTTAAATTAATTCAATTCATTTTTTTTTTAATTTGAGGTCCAGATATGTTTAATATGATGACAATAAGTTTTTTTGTTTGCTATTACATCAGCATTATGCAAGTTCTTTTTGTAAAAAAAATTTGCATAATGCAGATATAATAGCAGTCGGACAATGATGATTAGACAATAGCAATTTTCTATTGATCAGGAAAGTAACTGTTATCTATAAGGCAGTTAAATAGGATATAGAGTGGTGGGGCAATTTCTAACCGAGCAAATTTGAGTAAAGGTGGGAAAAGATTATCTGGTCCTCTTTAGTTTGCTAAGTTGCTTGAAAATGCTATTACGGATAAAAATTGGTTTTGTAGACCAACGGATAAAAAACGGTTTTGTAGACGGATTTACCTAACGGTTAATGAACAACAAGAGGTTAGGTTTTTTCTTATTACAGAGCACCGCGGAAGTGCATTTAACTAGGAAGTTCACGCCTCCTTCCTTACCGTGACGCGAAAATATGTCCAGAGTTCGAACCTGGAAACTCCTGCTTCTAAAGCAAGTGCTCTAACCACTGCGTCACGGCCGCTTAAAAAAACAATTTTTAAAAAGAGAAATCGTTTCTGTAGGACATTTTTTTTTTAATTAAAAAAATATTAAAAAATAAATAAATTTTTATTAAAATTATTGTTGTTTGGATTTTGAAAACTTGAAAACTGATGTATGGGTTTTTGTTTAGCTAAGTTACGTTCGAGACCTAGCAATATGAGTTCCACGAAACCAAGAATGACGCAGTGTCTCAACTTCCCAATTTTTTGCGAATAAACAAAATCAGAAGAAAATCAAAACATAAGTTACCGATTCAACCTAAGATGGCTACTTATCAGGAGTTTATACATCAAAATGAAGATCGTGATGGTATTCGATTTAGTTGGAATGTTTGGCCATCAAGTAGACTTGAAGCTACAAGAATGGTATTGAAAATAGTTTTATTAGAAAAAATTTATTAACTGTTATAGGTTATACCTAATTGCACTCATACTTTTCTAAAAAAAAAAACGTATATATATATTTTTAATAGTAATATCAGTATTATTAACTAAATACAATCTTTCGAAGAGTTTCATCGATTAAGTAAACATTAATTGTAGTTATTTTGTAGAACTATAATTGTTTATATATATTATTATTATTAACAACAACAACAACAACAACAACATTTCTATCTTTAACCTTGATAATTAACTTTGTATTATCTGCATAAAGTTTCACGTTACATTCAAAGTTCTCTGCTAATTCATTAATGAATATTATAAATTAGGCCCGAATATCGATCCTTGTGGCACACCCTCATCTTTCAAAATCTACCTTTTACTCAATGTCTTTAATCTTTAAGGAAAGCTTCAAACCACATTAGCAGCTTACCGGTGATTACTAAATAATATTGATTGGATTACTAAGACTAAGTTGGTATGAAATATAGTCTAAAGCTTCAAGAAGATTTATTTTACATGACTTATTGTTGTAGTGGATAACTTATTTATTATTATTATTATTATTATTGTTATTATTATTATTATTACTGTTTACAAATCCATGTTGATAAAGGTGAAAAAAGGTTATTTACTAATCTACTATGCTTTCAAGTATCTTACTCTGTACTGAAGTCAACAAGAAGCGTAAAGCTTGCAGAACGTAATTTACTTCCATTTTTAAAAATAGGAGTAACATTAGCTGATCTCCATTTAATAGGTAGAAAACTGTATTGTAATAGCTAATTGCAAATATTTTTATAATAATAATAAATATTTTCTAAATATCTTAACCGGTCTACTGTGCACAAAAACTTATAATTTTTGAGTAATTGGCTTTAAAATATGAAAATTTAGCATTAAAAAAATGAAAAGTATTTCCTTGTTCCTAAAAATATATTTGTTTAAAAAAAATTTAAATTACAATGGTAGATGACCTTGTGAATTACTCCGAGAAAAGGTTCTGAATGTAGGTAATAATTTCATTTTTAGTGATATTTGATACGCAGCTAAATTTACTATGTAAAAGCTAAGTTTAATTATGTAAAAATTTTATTTTTCATTAACATCAACATTAACTAATTAAAGCAACCATTGCTTAGTATATCCATATTGGTAGGCAAGAGGTTGCTTAAAATTCTAATACAAGTAATTCTATATCAGATCACATAAAATTTATGAAATTTATAATCATGGACTTAATATTTTTTTCAAACTTGTTTGGCTATTGCATGTTACTAACAAGAATTTACACAAAAAATTTCACAAATTGTTGAATGGTTCCAGAGATATTTCAATTTTAATATTGACCTGGTTTTCCAAAATGACCTGGTTTACATAATATTTTGAAAAATTCTTTTCCTAAGTAAAATGACAAAAAACAAGGGCAAAAATTTAAAAATAAATATTTATAATGCTTTTTTGATGCAATTTGATGCAAATGTACTTAAAATGCTAAAATTTGAATTGAACATCCTTAGAAATCGCTAAAGCAATAATATATCCCAAATTTGGGGCCCAATATCTCAAAACACCCTAGTTAAATTTTTCTTTTGATTTTAATATTTTTAGTTACCTATAATCTTATGCGTCACAAATATCTCGAAAAACATCAGAAACAGAAACTATAATTTCAAAGAAGTATCACTTTTTCAATAAATTATTTTTAAAAAACTTTCTAATAGTATCTGATTAAGTATTAAATTTGACTCTTTAGAAGAAGAAAAATAAAACAATTATTTTATTTATGGAAAAAACAATTATGTTATCTATTATGTTTTACATAATTAGATATGAAAATTAATGATTTTAACTACTTAAAAACACATCCTTTTTTTGTTTTTATATAAAAATTGATCAAGTGTGATATTGATGTATTTCGTTTTTAAAGCTCAGTTATAGAACCACATTTATTTGTAAAATTAACAATTTGATATGTATGTATAAATAAAAATTAACAATATCTATCAGTGCAAAGCATCATACTAAAGAAAAAATCTAAAAAGGTTTGAACAATTTCTACATTTTTTTACACTAAAAATTCAGCAAGAAAAAATAATTTAGTTATTTGTTTTAAAAAATACTTTCTTCTTATGGTTCATACCAAGTAAATTATCTTATTAAGATGCTTTCTATTGGGTTAAAGACATCAGAGGCATGTGAAGGCCAACAAGATGTTATTGAAACTTTAAGCAGTGGAAAAAAACAACTACATCTTTATGCTGTAATATTGAATTTCTAAACTTGACAATATAATTTGAATGGCATACATCAAAAGACGATTTTTTGTAAAAAACATACATCCTATATTTCAAAAAGCTTGTTGTGGTTCATTCAATGCACATACAAAGAAAATCACTTGTAAGTAGCTATAAAATTTTAAAAATATTTTTTATATATGATTTTTAATTTTTTTTTATCTAAAACTTAAAATAAAACTTTGAGCAAATCTGCAGACTAGTTTTATAAAACTCAATTATTTTTAGAAAATCTTAACTTAGTTACAACAAAGTCAAAAGATTAGAAGTAGTTTGAAAATCTCTCCTGGAAAAAACTGGGAAAAAAAGGTGAACATGATGATAAGGATTTGTCAGAAGAATATCTCCTCTTATGAAATTATCAAAACATATACTCTCAGAAGGCAAAGCGAAAAAATTGCACACATCAATGGTAAATAGTATAAATAGAAAAATTAAGTCACCTCAAAAATATTTTGTACCCTCAAAAATATGTTATGAAACAAATAGCATAAAAAAGAAAGGTGAAAACTTTAATGAAATTATAAACTTGATAAAAAGAGAAAATTCTCTGTTCCAACAAGAAGACTATTGCTTAACTTCTCACACTGGCACCACCATGTTGATTGAAATCGGAAATAAAAAAATAACTTTAATGTTACAGAATACCAGGCAAAGATTATTAGGCAGATTTAACAAAAAAGGGTTGTTAGTTATTTCTTCATTGTATCAATGTAAAGTATTGCATAAAAGATTTTGAAGATTTCATTAAAATGTTTTATGACTCAAGCAATTACGTAAAAAGGATTAAGTAAGTGTTGGAAAGAACATCAACAAAAATAAACCTTTTTTTTTGTAGTTTAAAAGAAACTATAGAAACAATTCATTTATCTAGATCAAAGAGGTACTCATTCTGTTTGTGTAGGTTATAATTGCCAAAACACCATACTAGTAAATGCACTTTCTTTCGAAAACTGTTTACTCAATAAATAAATAAAAGAATGCATGCTTGCAGATTGTGCAACACTATTGAGTTTAAAAGCAGATGTTTGACTTTTATTGAGCTATTAGTATCTTGCTTTAAAAAGTTACAAACTCATTCTTTTATCTCCAACTCTAAATCACAGTACCTTAATTAACTAAAACAAATATAGATCAATTAATCACAATAATTACTGTTGCAGAGAATTCTGCTTTTGTAGTTAAAAATGAAATACAAAGCTATCACTGGAACACTTATTAATGTTCTTTTCACCCAATAGCGATATAGTATAAAGTCAATGAAGATTTGCTAAAACATATTTCTTACTGTTTTATATCAAATGACATTATACAGGATGTATACAAAATTACATTTATTTATAATGGTTGTGTATAGCAATATAAAAATTTAAAAAGTTTATATAATCTATGCCAACTAGTGAGTGAATTAAGCCTTAAAGCTGAATGGAACTTTTTTTGCCACGCACCATGGAAGATCACCATGCAATATGATCAGTTATATAAGCTTGAACAGGAATGGCGTGGGATTATCATAAATTTAAATGTTTGTAACTATTTTTCCGTGTCTAAAAAATTTTTAAAACATTAATATGTTATATAATGTTACTTTAAATTACAAGTTTAATGAAATCTTCCCATTGCAATCAGGTGTGCCGTTAGGTGTTGGCGACTGCGGATGGCCTCACACTTGAAGGGGCCTCACTAAAATATACTAAAAAAAATTAAATATTGTATCTTAATTATAATTGATGATATTTTTACATATCTTACTTTGCTTTGCTGGGCGAAAATATGTTTATTTGTTGGTTTTTTCATTGGTATTATATTACTTCAACTTTAAATAGATATCATTTTCTGAGTATCAATCACTTTCTAACTGTTTCTGATAACATAAAGCATTTTTAAATATTGTTTATTATTGTTTACCAGCTCTGACACGTAATGTATCGTTAACTATATAATTAACAAGGAATGTTAATATTCGATTCAAGATCTATAAAAAATTTGATTGTCTCATTCTATTCCATTTTTATTTGATTACAGCATGTGACACGCGCCAAATTATTAGTGAAACAATTATAAAATCTGAGAAATGAAAATGAATTCGAGTTCAAATTTAAGTTTTTTTTATTATAACCTAACTAACTTAGTTTATTAAATTATAATTTAAATATTGAATATAGTGCAATTATTTAAACATTTAGTGCAGTTATTGCTTATCACTATAATCTGTTATAAAAGCAATATTGAAGTAAGTGAATATTACAAACTGTTATAAATAAACTTTAACTCTTTATTTAATCAATTACACATAAATTTAAAAAGTTAATTTAAAATGTTCTGCTTCTTTTATGACTATCTTGACCTAAAGTTAATACCATTAAAAAAAAAAATTAAAATCAAAAATTAAAATTCATGCAAGTATCTAACTATAATTTTTATCATTAGTCCAAACATAAATTTAAAATCATGTCTGGAAAACCAACAAGAGACAGAGATATAGGAAGAACATGGGAATCTGGTGTATCGAAAAAAAAAGTAAGACTGAAACAGAGAAATCAAATCTATGAGTTCCAGTATGATGAAAATTCTTAAAAAACCTCATTCAACTGTTACTGCTCCAGAGTCCTCTGATGAATCTCTTGGTCAAGTTTCTTTGGTTTATGAAACAGAACTAGTTTCAGAGTCGAATGCATCAGCTGTGACCCAAGAGTTTGAACGCAATAAAGATTTGGTAAGTAATAAAATTTGTGACTCAGTAAATCAAGAGCAAGCAATTTATTTTAGTGATTCATTTATAAACTTAGATGCGGAAAAATGAACATTTCTAATAACCGACTTTCAGCATTATGACTTAATTCAAAACAGTCCCCACCAAAGTATAGAGAAATCTGATGAAAGTTACCCCAAAGATGCAAATAACATACATTTTTCTAAATTTCATTTTACGCGAAAACTGATTAACAGCGAAACTCAACACCGCAGATGGTTAGTTTACTCCTTGTCAAAAGATAAAGTTTATTGCTTTCCTTGTAGACTTTTTTTGCATACACTGACTCAGATGGTGAAAAAAGGATACTGTGAGTGGAAAGATTTGAGTCGGATATTGCATAGACATAAAAATCAAGGTCACATGGAGTGCATGATTAAATGAATGGATGTTTATAAAAGAATCAAAAACGGAAAAACAGTAGGTGAGGAAAATGAGGGATTGATTAGAAAATCTCAAAAATACTGGTATAATTTTGTTTGAAAGATTGATAGATATAATAAACTTTTTAGCTTCCACAATCTGGCATTTAGAGGTCATCTTGAATCACTTAACCTGTACAGTAGCAGAAGCAGTGGTAACTTTATAGACTTATTTAAGTTGTTATCCAAATATGATCTGATGCTAAAGGAGCACTTGCAAGGAACTAATGAAAAGCAAATTGCTCAAAATTATCTGAGCCACAACATTCAAAATTAATTAATTAAATTGATGTCTGAAACAGTTGTTGATGAGAAATTATACACAGAGTTGAACAAGCAAATTACTATGCCTTTTTACTCAATTGCACAAGAGATGCAAGTCGTATTGAACAAATGTCAATAATATTAAGATATTGCAATTTCTAATCTGGAGCGATAGAGTAACTTTTTGTTAGTTTTATAGCCATTATGGAAACTAGAGGAAAGTATTTAGCAAACTCTATATTACAAGAACTAGAGAGAAATGGTCCGGATATATAAAATTGTCAAGGACAGGTATATGATAATGGCACTAATATGGTAGGCATTAATAAAGGTGTCAAAACAAGAATACTTAACATTACTCCAAGAGCATTCTTCACACTGTGCAGATGTCATAGCTGGAATTTACTTTTAATAGATGCAGCTAATTCTTCTACAACAGCTAAAACAGTTTTGGCTTTATTAATAAAATGTATGTACTCTTTTCGAAGTCAATCAAGCGTTGGGAGCTTACAAAAACTAAATTGAAACTAACACTAAAACTTGTTTCAGAGACACGGTGGGAAAGTAGCAGTAAAAGCTATACTGTTGCAATTTGATAATGTTATTGAATGTGTGGATGACTTGAAAAATAAAACAAACGATTTGGAAATTCTAAGCAACTGGAAAGCAGTTTTGAACGAAATGTTAACTTTCAAATTTACTGTTGCTATATACATATGGTATGAGATTTTATTACATGTAAATAGTATAAGTAAACTATGGCAATCAATTCCAGTAAAATTAAAAGCCGCTGTTGATACTTTACATTCATTTTGTACTTAGATTTAAGAATTCCTTGATACTGGATTTGAGGAAAGTGTTGCAGATGCTCGATTGTTTGTGGAAAAAAGCGCTTATGAAATTGAGTCACAATTTAAAGAAAAAAGAATAGCACGAAAAAAACAAATGTTCAGTTATGAACACATGGATAAACCTACAATCTGCTGAAACACAGTACAAACTAAATTTTTTCAACACAATGATAGTCAACACTGAATGTCGATTCAAAGCGCCTAATGAATATTTTGACCGTTTTGGTTTTATTTACGATATCAATTATTTGAAATTTTTGCCAAGAGAGGACCTGCTTAAGCATTGTAATAATTTAGGTACAATACTTCGGGAAGGTGAAAACAGTAACATAGATCCTTTCGAACTTTATGAAGAAATGCAAATTTTAAAATCCACTTAACTAGAAAATTTAAATGGTGCAAAGCAACTTATACAGTACATTTTAGAAAATAATTTTTAAGAAATATATCCAAATCTTTACATAACAATCAGAATCATGCTCACAATTTCATTAAGTACAGCTTCTGCTTTATGATGAGCCAAGAAAAACTATCTGCTTTATCCATTTTGTCCATTGAAGTTGAAGTAGCAGCGGGTGTTAATTACGACACAATTTTAAAAAGATTCAGCGAGGCTAAAAATTGATAATTTTTTTTTTCAATTTGTGTTTGTTCGTGTAATTATTGTTATTAATTCATAATCATAATTAACAATAAAACTTATATGCTCCTCCTAAATTTTTCAATCTAAATTTTTAAACTTATAATGAAACCTAATATTTGAATATTAAGAACAAATAAGTGTGAATACCTATATCAAAGTTAAGTGTAAAATAAATATGTTTAAAATAATTAACAATAACAGCTCTGACTTGTGTTTATAACTTTCAATAAAATATAGTGCTCAATAAAAATTCAAGCCGGAAATTCAGCCAAATCAAGGTTTATTTTTATTGATTTTTTTTTTATATATGAAAGGGCCTCGAAAAGCTAATTTCGCCAACGTCCGCAATTTGCTTAGCGCCGTCGCATTTTTTTTGTTTCTATTTTTACAAAAAATTGTTTAAAACTTTTTTTTTAAACGTGACTTACTAATCTAATCGTGAAATGATTAAAAATTACTATTTTAAAAAGACTAAAAGTTGCTATTTAAAAAAAACTTTTTTAAACAAATTTTTTTGTGCAACTTTTTGAAAAAAATGTTAATGCAAATTAAAAGTATATTTTTTTTTCTTTTCAATAATTTAATTTCTTTTTTCAATAATTTAAAAAAAATTTGTTCATTTATTAAACAATCATTAAAAGTAATTTGTAGAAGCGTTTTGTGTAACTTTAGTAAAACCTTTCGAAAGATAAGTTTTAAAGTAATTTTTTTCAATCGCAATTATAAATGTAACAAAAAACAAACTTAACACAAAAAAACAATTTTAACAGAAGTAAATTTCGCTTTGAGTTTTTTCAGTTTTATTTTAAGACTTATATATTTTCTTTTTCAAAAGGAATTGTTTTCTTTAGTTTTTTAAATTTTTTATCTAGTTTAAGTTTAGATTAGTATTTCTTTTTTCTATGCATTTCTGATGTGTTTAATTCATCAAAATAATTAAACAGTCGGGGTCAACATGTCTACAAAAAAAATTATTTGCAAAGTCAGCAATAGCATTCAATCGCATGCCATTTCCGTTGAAGCCTGGTTATACTATTAAAAGGTTAACACTGCAAGATATTTTGGAATGATCATACTGAAACTAAGTTCTCACATCAGAAACCATTTATGCATTTTGTATTGAAAAAATCAAAATTGTTAACTTTACTTACACAGGGCTCAATTTTACTGTCGGACATCGGACATTGTCCGGCTAAAATCTCAGAATGTCCAATCAATTTACAAAGTAATCGGACATTTTGACTGAAAGAAATTAAAATCTACAAAATAAATCTTGGACAGCAATGGCGTGCGATCAAACGCTTTTGCTGACCACGCAAATTTTTTTTTTTTACAACTTGACCACAACTGTTTAAATGTTTTGATGATTTAAACGTTCCAGAAATGCGCTGAAAAAAAAAGTTAAACTAAACTTAAACTAGGAAAAAATTTGAAAAAACTAAAGAATAAGCGAATCAGTTCCTTAGGAAAAAGAAAATAAATTAGCTTTAAAATAAAACTTAAAAAACTCGAAGTTAAAATTACTTTTTGTTACGTTTTCAATTGCACTTGAAAAAAATTTCTTTAAAACTTATATCTAAAAATGTTTTATTAAAGTTACGCAAAACACTTTTACAAATTATTTCTATTGATTGTTTAATAAATGAACAAATTTTATTTAAATTATTGAAAAGTGAAATTAAATTATTGAAAAGAAAAATATATAATATTTTTAAGTTGTATAAACATTTTTTTTTTTAAAAGTTGCAAAAAAATTTGTTTAAAAAAATAACTTATTCTTTTTAAAATCGTAATTTTTATTCATTACATGCTTTAATTAGTAAGTCAATTTTTAAAAAAAATAATAACATTTAATTTACACATAATGCATTTATTTTAAACAATCATAATTAATTTTTGATTTTATTTATTTAAAGCCTTCACGTAAAATAAAAACTTTAAAAAAGATCAGTGATTAAAAGTTATTCATAACATAACGATTTTTTTTATTGCATTTAAATTGTTAAAACATCAAAACAGTTGTTGCCAAATTGTAAAGAAAAAAAAAAAAGCGCTGTCAGATACAGTGTGGTAATTTAAGTCTCTCTAAAAAAGATATAATATTAAATTGAAACTGTTTTAAAACAAAAATCTGCGATGAAATATTCTAAATAATATGGACAGAAACTACAACTTCACTAGACTAACATTAAATAAACTGAATAACATGACAAAGATTTCGATTGCATAACTCTGCTTCCTAAAACTGTAAAAATTATATTTTAAAAATTTGATCGGACACTGTCTGACCCAAACAAGTTTTGATCTGACATTTTGTCTAGGACTTTATAAAAAATTAAATTGAGCCCTGCTTACATAAAAGGCTTGGAATTACAATTGCAATGCGGAGAACAACAAGGAAAGGTACAATGGTATAACAACTCTACCTGGTACTTGTAACTTTGATTAGTTTATATATCTTGGGAATAACGTTGAGACAAAGAGGTGTAGTTCAAACCTTAACTACACAATAATCCTTAATCTTTAAATAAACAACAAGATATATTAATAGATACTATAACCTGATGCTGTCACTTTATGAGGTTATGTAGCCGTCTATAAATCTATGATGATAAGTGGTAAATTAACATCGTACCTGGAATTAACTGTATAGTAAAAAAAAAAAGTTTATGTCTTCAAACCTTAAAAAATTTGTATATTTTTAAGTAACTTTTTAAATTACAGTTAATTTATTTTTATTGTATTTGCAAATATTTTTTAGTAATTTTTCAAAAAAGTATTTTTGAAATTTTAGTTCTATATATTACTGTTGTTTTTCCCATTAGATTTTTGGTGGCATATATAACTATAAGCAACTAAAAATATTAAAAGCAAAAAAAAAACTTAGACATGGTCTTTTGAGGTAATGGGCCCCAAAGTTGTTTTATATAAGAAAGTTGTTTTAAAAATTTTTAAGCTTGTTCCCTCCATATTTCAACATTTTTAGTACATTTATCAAGTTCTGCATCAGAAATATATTATGTTTGTATTTTTATTTTTGCCATTGTTATTCTTTATTTTGATTTTTAAAAAAAAATAGCATTTTTTTAATGTCACAAAAATGTTAAGAAACCAGTTCCATTTTAAAATTAGTATATCTCCTTAACTGCTCAACATTTTTAGTTGAAATTTTGCAAGCTATGTTTGTTTATAAATAGAAATCATGTTTTAAGAAATGAGGAAGGCACATGGTTTAATGGACTAGGTGATTCGATGTGGAATCCCATAGATGATAAAAAAATTCCTTTTTAAAAAGTTTTTATCGTGCTTTGTTCCTATCATTTTTAAAGAATATGTTTTGACATGCTTGCTATTATAAAGTTGGTTCTATCATTCAAAGTTTATTGGATGTGTTTGTTACTTATTTTTTATTCTTTTTTATAAATAAAAAATATGAATTGATAATGATATGTTAAAAAATTAAAAATTAAAATTATTTTTATTACAATATTCTAAGTTATTAAAATTTTCAAAATTATATCTTTACATTATAAGTATGATTTATTTTTGTTTCACGTAGGTTGTTCCTGTAAGCTGTTTATATACTCCTCTTAAAGAAAGGCCGGACTTACCACCTATTTGTTATGAGCCTGTTATATGTTCTAAAGGTAGCTGTCGTGCTATTCTTAACCCGCTATGGTGAGCTAATAATTTTTTTTTTTTAAAAGTTTAAGGATGAATTATACATTATATATAAGTATACATTAAGAATATCACATTTGTTCAGTTTCTCATGTTTAATTGTTAACTAGATGAAACTAGCAGTAGTTACTATAAGCAGTTATTTTATAATTTTGATTAATTTAGTGTGTTTGGCCAATGTTTGACCAATTAGAAAAGAATGTTCTTGATTATTTACCACATTTGTTTACTTATATGTTATTTTTTTAATTTTAGCCAAGTAGATTTTCGTGGTAAATCATGGATATGTAATTTTTGTTTTCAAAGAAATGCGGTAATTAATTAATGCTTAATAAATTATTTTTTTCAAATATTTTAATTTATTACATTTATTTTGGCTGCACATACTGAAAATTGTTATTTTATATCTCCTAAATTTAATAATAGCATGTTTACAATAACTAGGCGTGAGAAAAGTAAATATAAATTTTCTCTAAACAGTAATTAATTAGATTCTCAACAATACAACATTTCTTGTATAAATATGTCACATATTATATATATATATATATATATATATATATATATATATATATATATATATATATATATATATATATAATGATAAAGTGTATATAAAAATTATTAAATATACTATTTAATAATTTTTGTATATGAATAGTTTTTTAAAACAATATTTATAACAAACCAATAATAGTTGCAGAAAAAATTGATATTATTTATAAAATGGATGACTGCTATTTGTTGATTTTTACTGGAAACTTTTTACTGGAAAAATTACAAAAACAGTAAAAAAATTTTACTGTTTTTGTAATTTTATGTTTGGTATTAAAAAATATTAATGTTTAGTTTCCTCCACATTATGCTGGAATAAGTGAAGAACATCAACCTGCTGAAATCATTCCTCAATTTTCCACTATTGAATACACTTTGCCAGTATGTTGTTTTGTTTTTGTTTTTTTTGCCAGTTTTAATTTTGTATCTTAAACTTATTTAGTTTATATGATTTTAGAGGCAGCTTAATAATCCACTTATCTTTCTATTTGTTGTTGATACTTGTCTTGATGAGGAAGATTTAAATGCAATTAAAGATTCTCTGCAGATGTCACTTAGTTTATTGCCGCCAACAGCACTAGTTGGTCTTATTACATTTGGTCGTATGGTTAATGTTCATGAACTTGGTTGTGATGGAATTTCAAAAAGTTATGTTTTCAGAGGCAATAAAGACATCACAACTAAACAACTGCAGGTCTTGTTGAAATATTGAACTTAAATACTATTTATTTTGAAACATGTTCTTTTTTCTTTGCATTTTATTTATGATTGTATAATATATTTGTAATATGATTTTTTGATTTTATATTGTTTCTTATTTTTAATTAATTTATTCAAGTCATATACAAAACTAAAAATGTTTAATTAATATAGTTTTTTTTAATATAGCAATTAATTAATATAGCATTTTATTTATGATTGTATAATATATTTGTAATATGATTTTTTGATTTTATATTGTTTCTTATTTTTAATTCTTATGTTTAATTAATATAGTTGAATGAAGACTTTTTTTTATGAAAAATTTTAAAAGTTTTTTCACTTATGCCATTATTAGGATATGTTAGGGATTGGTCAAAAGGGCCAGCAACAACAGCCAAAGCTGCCTGCCCCAGTAGATGAAATACATAACAGGTTTAAATTTTATTTATATTATAATGTTTTTAATTTTCGAAATTCATAAACATTTTTCTATAGATTATTAACTTTAAAACTGTCCAAATTATAAAAATAAATGTTTATTTAAATATGTTGCAAGTAAAAATAGCTTTTAATCTAAAAAAATACTTTATTTCAGGTTTCTTCAGCCCATTCACAGGTGTGAAATGAGCGTTACAGATTTAATTGGTGAAATTCAACGTGATCCATGGCCTGTTGCTGCAGATAAAAGGCCACTGCGCTCTACTGGTACTGCTTTAGCAATTGCTGTCAGTTTATTAGAGGTAATGTTTTAATATTTAGTACTTTAATATTTATTTCAGATAAAATATTTAAAAGATTTTAAGTTTTTTTTTATTATTCAAGTGTTCGTACCCTAACACTGGTGGTCGAATTATGCTATTTGTTGGTGGACCTTGCACTCAGGTATGTAAACCTGTTAATATTTAAAGTATTACTACCAAATTTTTTGCTTTATTTTTTTTTATGTATAACTATTTGTTATACATCAAATAATACTTTAGTATTTACTCAGCCCTCAGAATTTGGTTCGGCAATGCCGACCTAAAAAAATATGTATAATATTTATATTATATATATGTGTGTTTCTATAGTGTTTAATGTATTTTTAGGGTCCTGGAATGGTTATTGATTATGAGCTTAAAAATGTAATACGATCTCATCATGATATAACAACAGACAACACACCTCACATGAAAAAAGCTATTAGGGTAAAGAACATTTTTTTTTCTGTTATTATTTTATATCAATTTAAGATATTAGAATAAGTTAGTCTTAAAAATTTTTTTACATTGCAGTTTTATGAAAGCATATCCAGCAGAGCATCTGATAATGGACACACTATTGACATATATTCCTGTTCTCTTGACCAACTTGGTCTTCTTGAAATGAAATCAATTCCCAATAATACAGGGTAAATTATTTGATAACTTTGAATTAAAATTATTTATGTTTAGTAAGTTTTAAAATTTTTTTAAGAGAACAAAAAACAAAAAAAATTTTAATTTGAGTTCATCATCTAATAATATCAATTTACTTCATTTAACCAATTATGTCTATTATTCACCTAATAAATTCATGTATGCATACATTTGTTATGCAATGTATGCAATATAATATTGCATATATTTGTTATACAATGTGTGCAATATAATATTGCATATATTTGTTATGCAATGTATGCAATATAATATTGCATATATTTGTTATGCTATGTATGCAATAATTATTAGTATTAAAAGGTTGTTATAATCAAATGCTTGTTAATGAATTTTTGAAACAAAAATTTTTAAAGGGAATTCTGTTAAAAAAAAACAACTCTATATGGTACCTGCTTAAAACTGTAATAGATTTCTTCTTCCTGATTAGATCAGGATTCATTATTAAGCAGGTACCACATAGAGTTTTACACATTTTTATTATTTTGGTAGCCAAATTCACTTTTAAATATTAACTTGATTATTAAATCCCGAAGGAGTTCCTAGATGTAATTTCTTTCATTCAATTATCTAAAAACATGGGATATGTAATTTTCAAATTGCAAATACATAAATGTGTACAATTATATCTAAAATTTGAAATTTTAATTAAAAATATCATATTCCTTGAAAGCATTTCTTTATATATATAAAAAAATTTAAGTACTTAATTGATCATTTTAATACATTAAGTAATTTATTAAAATGATCAATTAAGTACTTAAATTTAGGCACCAAGGATAATAATATTTATTTGGAAAAATTATCCTTGTTGACTATATTTATGTTTTAAAGTTTTTTTTGTTTTAAAAACAAAGTGTTTCTTTTGAAGTCAACAAAGGATTGGTTTAGATTAAATAATTTTGTTTATAATATAATAGCTTTTGGATATAAAAGCTCTCTAGGTAAAATGATTCTTTGAGCATGATGCTAATTTAAAATACAATAAAATAGGGTTTTTGAAGTTTACTTATGTAAACTAGCATAAGTAAACTAAAAACAAAGATTTTCATGTATTTCATATCATTTTATGTTTTTGTTTTTTAATTTTATAGCTGATTTTTACTTTTTTTTTAATTTTACTTTTTTGTCTTTGTTAATAATTGTTTTATACAGTTTTTTTTATTGTAAAAAATGCCAAAAAGGTCCCTAAAGCAAGTTTTGGAAGTATATAACAAAAAACTTGTAGTATATAAACAGAAAAAATGTAGTAAGGTTGTTATAACTCATGTAATTTAGTTATTAATTTAAACATTTAATTTATAGTTGTTTAAACCATTAGATAACTCTTTATTGTAAAATAAAAATTATATTACAATTTTATTATTTTTTTGATTGAAAATTGACAAAATATTATTATTTTCTTTAAAATACTTCTTAATAATGTTAATAATTAGTTTAAGAATATTTATTTACCTATATATCAAGTCTCGTGGATTTTTTTAAAAATATTTTGAATTATGTTATTAATTCAAACATACAATATATATTTCAAGACATCAAATAACTTTTCTTTTATTTGGTAATGAATTTCAGTTATTTTACAGTTTGAATAATTTTTTAACATTGCAAATTTTTTAGTTGACCTTAGATAACAGTTCATTTAAATTATTGTACTAGACACCAGTGAAAAAGTCCACTGATTGGCTGATTTTTAGTTTATTTGGATTAAAGAACTTCAATCAGTTGGCACAAAAAACAGCTTAGTAAGGACCGGCAAATATTTGTTAAAATTTAAATTAAGGAGTGTACCAAAAAGCCGAGTTGTCTTTGGTGCAAAATTTGAAATAGAAATTCAGCTTTTGACTAAAATTGGTCACAATTGCAAAATTTCATTTAACTTTTCATTTCATTTAACAGTTAAATTCAAAACTTAATAATTTCTTTCAATAAAAAAAAAAAAAATAATTATAAAATATGTTGCATATTTCATGTATATCAACTGTTTCTCCTCGTAGCATCTTTTTTGTCAAGGTTTGTGTTTCGGAGTTAAAGAGTTGAGAGAGGGTTGTAATCACTATAAAAAGAAAAAAATATAGTAGTTTTCTTGACTAAAGTGGCTCCCCTTAGCCTTGGGAACATAAATTCAGTAATTAAAAAAAAAAAAAGCATTAGAAATATATTTGTCGTACAGAGTCAATAACCAAGTCTTCTTTAAGCACAAAGTCTATCCATCGCTTATTTATCATATTCAAAAAATTATAAAAATAAAAAACAAGTGAATAAATAATATAATATTCCTCACAATTTTTTTCATTTATAAAAGTGACATTCAAAATTTTTCAATAACATTTTTAATGTTCTTTTGTTCGTGTTCGTTCAAAAAAACATTAAGAGTAAGAATCTTAAATTATTACTGCATTTTTAGATTTTTTTTTTAACACAAGTTCAGTGTTTCACGGAAAGACTTGCGATCGCACAATATTATATGACCAGGCAAATCACATTTTGCTTTGACAATTAGACCGCGGCTATTTCAAAAAACATTTCAAAAAGCGAGCTGAATGAAATATATTCAGAATTACACCTTAGGTGAAATAAATTACATTAAAAACTTCTTAATAAACGTTTTTATATTAGCAAAATGCTTTTAAATAAGTAACAATTTACTGATAATGAGTTTTTTTTAGAATATCATTAGCAATTGTATATGATTTTTTAAATTTATATTATACTGTTTAAGTATTTTTTATAATTATTAAAAAATGCATACTTTGACATTATTAAAAAATAAAAAAATGATTTTTTTTTATAAACAATGACTTTCTAAGACAATGAAAGTCTCTTTAACAAATTTTAAAATAAAATTCAAGTTAATACATTTATAAATATAAAAAAAATTTCTTTGAAAATAAAAAAAAATTTTTTTTTTTTTTTGAAAGCTGTTACAATTAAGTTTGATCTTAAATGCTTTTAAATTATTGAAACGCTTTTTAATGAAGTAACAAAACACTTCTAATGAATTTTTATATTAGGTATTAATAAACTGTTTTTTTATTTATTTATATAATTATGTATTTTTTATGATAAATGTAAATCTTTTGAAACAAATTAAAAGAAAAACAGAATGTTAAAACAAAGAATGAAATGGTTTTTTAATGTGCAATTATTTACTAGTTTACATTTACAAAAATCATTAAAAATAAATTATTCTTTTTATTTTAAGGGTTTCCGATAATATTATATAACATTAATAAAGATAAAAAGTTATTCAGAACGTTATTAAAACACGATTTAAATAAACTAAGCATTTTAGTTTGTTGAGTTTTGTTTTAGTTGGGTTATATATATATATATATATATATATATATATATATATATATATATATATATATATATATATATATATATATATATATATATATATATAGATTGTTGCATTGTGGAAGTATGGAAGGAAAAAAATGATTCTTACGTCAACACTTACGTCACTTTTAAGAAAGTTAAAACCATTAATTTAAGTACAAATTAATCGTTTTTTAAAAAAACCGCAAAAATGCAAATTTAATTGACCAGAATGTTTATAAAAACATTCTGAATGTTTTTAAAAACATTCTGAATATTTTTAACATTATAAACAATGTTTTTATTTTTATTTTTTTTAATAAAATGTTTTTATTATTATTTTTTAACTGTAAATCATGCGCAGAGTGTTGCCACATCGACTATCTTATAGCCTGACTTGCAACAAAATGCTGCTACATCGACTGACAAATAGCCTGACTCGCAACGGAGTGCTGCTATATCGACTGACAAATAGCCTGACTCGCAACGGAGTGCTGCTACATCTACTATCTTTTAGCCTGACTCGCAAGGGAGTGCTGCTACATTGACTGAGGGTTTGGTTGGGGCAGGCAGTCTATCAATTAATAAAAAAAAAATTCTGGTCTTGCATTTTAATTTTTACTTTTTGTCAACAAAATACGGAAAAATCTTTCTGACAACATATAAGAGTTCTATATATATATATATATATATATATATATATATATATATATATATATATATATATATATATATATATATATATATATATATATATATATATATATTTAAACAACTTTAAAAAGTATTCTACACAAAATGGAAAAAATCTTTGTTATATGATTTTAGTTTATAAAAAATGATTATTTAAATTATTATTAATTATATCACAGCATGCTCTGGACATATTTCGCGACATCGACAAGGAAGGAGGTGTTAACTTCCTAATTAAATGCTCTTCCGGGGTGCTCTGTGTCAAGACTGTTCAGTCTTCTTGGGGCACCTAAAACAAAACAAAAAGTATATATAATTTTTTTATGAAATTTATAAAAGTTTTTATAAATCTTTTTTAATTCAATGTGTTTTTAATATCCAAACTCGTCTTTCAGTTAAATTCAGTTTAAAAGTTGAAGTTTGTCTTTCAGTTAAATTTGGGGTACACATATGGCCAAAATTCGCATTTCGTTAAATTCAGCTTCGCATATGATCTAAGTTTATCTTTCAGTTGAATCCCGGTCTTGAAAAGTTGGCTTTGCTGGTCCTTACTGCATAGATCCAGACATCCAGACTTACTGCATAGAATCCAGGCATTAAACACAACATTTGAACTTGTTACTTAAGAATTTAAAAAATCCTAAATCAATCAGTTTATCTCTTTTTCTGATTAACTTTTGAAAATTAAGTTGCATCCTTTTTATACTGGTACTTTTAATGCGTGTTTCCTTGTATGAATTACTTTTCAGTTTGAGTTGATAAGTTTACATATTTTTGCCATGTTTAGAAATTGAACCAAGATTTTGCTAAAATTTAATACAAGTACTTTTTTTTAACTACAACTTGGTGACTTTTTGTTATTAGTATAAAGACATAACAATGTGTTAAGAATAGTATAAAATATAATTAAACTATTTTATTACATATGAAACTCTTCAATAAAGTATTATAGCAAAAAAAATTATGGAAAAAAAGTATTTTTTTTGCTTTTGTTATATTTATTTTTTTAGTAATATTTTTCGTCATTGTTAATCTTTACTTGTATTTTCTAAGATTGCAATTTAAATAAACAGATAGGTTTTTTAGCGTATTTTGCCTATCATTTTAATTATATTTTATCATATTAATTGTATTTGTTAAATCTTCTTTTGACACAGAGGCTATATGTTTATGGGAGATTCATTTGATACTGCACTTTTTAAGCAGTCTTTTCAAAGAGTGTTTTCTAAAGACGCAAAGAATGAATTTAAAATGGCATTTGGTGTAAACATTGAAGTTAAGGTAAAAGTTATTTTCAAATTGTCTTTAATGGTTTTTGAAACCTTCTTTGCTGTTAAGTAATCGTCACCCGAGAACCAAGAGCCCTTATGTCCACATTTTGTGTTTTTTCTGTTTATTATCAATAAATGTTCAACAATCAATGGAGTATGTGTCAAATCTAATCTCAAGAATGATACAACTTTTAAAAAATATTTTAAAAAATAGTCGAACATTCTTGCAGAAAGTCTTTACAAATTAAATTTTAAAACTTGATTTTCTCAGAATAACAAAAAATGGACATACAGCCTCCTGGTTCTCGGCTGACATAATGTCATTTTTTTTTGTACAAAAAGAATTAAAATAAATTGTTTTGCAGCCCTGTACAAATGATGGTATCTGGAGCTTATTTTAGACTTATGGAACAAGCCAGAAGTCTAACTCTTTTTAAAGATTGAATCTAAACTATTTAGAATCAATCAGGTTGGCAATCAAAGTGCTCAGAGCATTAGATATATTTTTATTCATTCACGTTTGGCTGTGCTAGCTAACTGTACGATTATGTTTTTAAAATTGCCACCATTGGTTTCTACCACTCAGAAAGCTCCAAAATAATTATCTTGTTCTCTATATAGGGTCTCTAAATAAGACTTGATTTTGGTGGTATTTATTTTATACAACACCACTCCATTAAAATTAAGGAATTCAAAATTTATTAACGCAGCAAACTCTCCTACTGCTACCATTCTTTTTTCTTTTCTTTTTTTTTTCATTTTTTTTAGAATAATAAATTAGTTATTCTAATTTAGGTGAATTATCGTATCTACCTTAATAAATTTTTACTTTAATAAATAATTATTGTTAAATAATATTATAATGTAAATAATTATTATATAATAATATTAAATAATATAAAAAATATTAAAATATAAGTTTAATAAATTAAAAAATAAGTTTAACACTTTAAGTAAACGATAAAGTAAATGGTATATTGCATTGTAACTATTATGTACAGTAGTTTCAGTTTCAAATAACTAATGACTGCGTTGTTATTCAAAAAAAAAATGCTAGTATTTTTTTTTTAAATCTAAATTATATCATTTAAGTTTGAGTGTTTTAACCACTTAACGAACCTATTAATTTTCAAAAGTGTGTCAAAAACAAATCTATTTTTTTTTTTAATTGATTTTACTGTTTTAACCATGCAAAAAAGGAAAATAATAATAATTAATAAATTTTAATATATTTTAATAATTTATGACCTTCCTAATTGACCTTTGAAAACTTGCTCGACATATGTCGAGCATTGCAATATTGCATAAAATTCTTGCAAAATTCTTGAAAAATTGAAGTGAACCTAGTTGCAAACTTAATTTCCTCTATTTCTAAACAATAAAATATAAAGTTGATTTCAATAAATTTATAAATTTATGATTTTATTACTATCGTATTATCGTATATTTATTACTATCGTATTATCGTATCATTTATTACTATCGTGTATTATCGCACTCGTAATGTTGCCTTGCAACATTACGAGTGCGAGAAATACACGAATCTCCCTTGCATTGGTATTAGGAAAATCTCTATCGCCTTTCTGCAATGCATGCCGATTTGTTTCAGTGACAATAATATTGATTAGTTCATCGTCAAAATATAAATTCAAAAAGTCTAATGCATTTCCATCAGCAGGAATATTTTGGTTGCCGAAAACAAATGGAAACCTAGGATGAGGTATCGTTGGTTGAGGTTCAATTTGCCATGCACGCACGTCTGCAAGCGTAGGCTCATCTTCTTCAGAATCATCGTCTGAGAAACCTTCACTGTCACTGGAATCACTCCTCTCATCGTCAGACGAACTAACATGAACTGAGTCGGTATCGCCCAATAAACTTCCTTCGTCACTGTCGGAATCCATCATATTTATAAGTAACACAAAAAATGGGCACAAATAATTCAACAATGCAGGTTACGCAACAGATAATTCATGCAAAATTATCAATCACTTCAAAAAAAGTCACGAAACAATGCAATGCACTTCCAACCGCCCATGTGTAAACACTGGCGCGTGGCAGTCATAAAAAGAAGAGTTTATCGTACAGGAAGCGCATCAGATATCATAATAACCAATCAGAAGCTTTGCTCGACATATAGCGAGCTAGCTCTCAAAGTATACCAATTTTTGGTAATGCTCGACATATCTCGAGCAAATTCTTTTTGGCTAAAAAAGTTTGCTCGACATATGTCGAGCAAATTCGTTAAGTGGTTAAGATATAATTAAACTAAAAAAACTTGTTGCAGTTACAAAATTAAAACATCTGAAAATGTTTTGATAAAAGCAGTTTTTTAGAATAATTTTTTTGAATAATACAAATGCTTAGATACCATTTCACATCAATCAAAAAAAAAAAGTCTTTAATTAAAATAGTTGTTTCAGTTCTTTTTTAAAAGTATTTTAACTTTTGAATATTTATTGTAGACATCTAAGGAGTTGAAGATTTCTGGATGCATTGGACCATGTACTTCACTTGAAAAGAAAGGTCCAAACATTTCTGAGACGGTATGTTATTTAAGTTTTGTATAGTCTTAACATTTATATCCAATGTACCTATATACACTGTATGTCCTTATATAACACACACGCGCGCACACATAAATATATATATGTGTGTGTGTATATATATATATATATATATATCAACCCTCAGAATTAGGATTGGCATTCTGCAATGCTGACCTCAAAGTGTTTGAGGTTGGCATTGCTGAATGCCAATCCTAATTCTGACCTCGTTTCTATGTTTTATGGTAACCTTTTAATATCAAATTTTTTTGCGACCTTATGCTGACCTCTAACAGTTTGAGGTCAGCAATTTATTGCCAACCTCATTTTTCCTAATTCCGAAGGTTGATATATATATGGGCAATTCCACAACGGAAAATGAAAAATTTGTCAAATTTTATTCTCTTTTTGTTAACTTTTAGCAAATGAATACTGATGTAGACACATAAAAGTTTATTTAAAATATACCTTTAGTAATAAAATTAATTTATTTAATTGATTTTTATGCTTCCAAAAGTTACGGTTTTTCTCATTGTCGCATGATCAAAAAGTATCTTTAGAAAATGTTATTTTGAATGAATTTATTTGCATATTTGGAATTAGTTTAGCATGAAAATCATGCTAACATGTTCAAATTGTTGTTGGTCAGGTTTTATACTTTATAAAATACAAATATTTGCGGAATATAACAAAAGAGCTTTTGCAATTTTCATATATCGTAAGTTTACAAAAACATGATAACGTTTTGTTTTTTCTAAAATTTAGTTAAAAAACTTGAGTTTTTTAATAATATATGCGAGATAATATTAAATGTTATGTTTTTGCTTTAAATGCAAAAACATAACATTTAATATTATCTCGCATAAATATTAATATTATCAACATTTGAATAATGATGCTTAGTTAAAGCACATTTTTATTTCAAATTTGTGTAATGTAAGTTAAAACTACACGCATTTATTAAAGATCTGGCACTTTTTCCTTAAGTTTTTGTTACAAAGTGAGTTACGTCATTACCTCATTCTTATTTTGTCGCGCTGGTTTGACAAGGTTCTAAGTGAAACTCTTTATATTAGGAGAATTTAGAAAAAAATCTTTTTTTAATGTTTAATTAAAATTATTTATGTTATTGTTTTTTTATTTGTTTATGTATTCTTTTTTTGATTTGACATATAAATATAAATAAATAAATAAAAACAAGAATTATATAAATATTTTTATTCAGACATTAAAAAAAAAAATAGAAGAATAATTTGCTATTCTTCTATATTATAAAAAAATTAAAAAAAATCAGTTAAAACCTTTTTTATTTTTGTTTTAGTAAAACAAATCTTTTATAAATGCGATTAAAGGGGGTCATCCATAAAGTACGTCACCCTAAATTTCTTAATTCTTAACCCCTTCCTTCCTGTTACAAACGATCACATATACCTGAACCCTAAACTGTGATATTTTATGTCAAAAATGTTTTAAAAGATTTAAATGTAAATACTTTTTAAAAATTCAACTTAATGAAAATAAGGCAATACGTATAAACATGAAGTAAAAACTTCAACAAAGCAATGATTTTCTTAATTAGTACAAGTAAAGTTGTCTTACTAAAGTAATTTTTTAAAGTTGCTCTTGGTCTTGCGGAAAAACTGTTTTCGATTTGATAACTTTCATAAATTTTATGAAAAATCACTCTGGAAGAGTGCCGTCAGTTTTTAAAATTTCCTTTGTTAATTATTTTTAATAAATAAGTTCAACATTTTTGCAATTCTTTTGTTACGTAACTTAAACTCTTTTATAATAGATATAAAAATTCCACTATAATAATCGCTCTGTAATATAAGTTAAATAAATAGTATCAAAACGACCAGTTTATTTTCCTTAGCTGGTCACCTCTGATAAATTTTTATCTTGTGAAAGTTTCTAATACAAACCACTTTACTGATTCGCAGAAATCTGACCTAAAAGTTGAAGCATTTTTTTTACCTTATTTTCTGTGTAATGTAAGTGGCATTTTTAGTAATAAGTTCACCCATTTTCGGCCTACTCAAGACTTTTTAGCTTATTCTTTAGACTAACAACTTTTATACAAAATAGCTAAAAGTTTATTTTACCATTTAAATAGGCAAATATTTGATAAAGTTGTTGCGTGTGTAACGTAAGTTAAAAATAAAATTGCCCATGGGGACCCTTTTTTTACGTTTTTTACGGCAAATATAGTTTTTTTTTTTTTTTGCAAAAAAAAAACAATGATTTTCCGATAAAGTTCCGACAAAATATATATATATAGATAAAGATTATTTAAGTTTATTTTCAGCTTAGTAAATAAATAAATTTTTTTTAACAAGTATTACCACCACAGTATTTTATAAAATCACCCAGTGTATTATACAAAAAAAAGTTATTAATGTTTGTAAAAAAAATTTAGTGATAAAACAACAGAGATTTGGTTGAAAGAATCATAAGAATGCTTCTTAGTGATTTTGCCTAAGAATGAACTTAAAGTTAGAGGAAAAAATAAGTGTTTTTATCTTGTTGCTTTTTATATCTATATTTTTAGGAAATTGGTATTGGATCAACTTCTGCTTGGAAAGTCAGTGGAATGGATTCTAATACAACATATGCTTTTTTCTTTGAAATTACTAACTCGGTAAATCTTTTACTTTATGGACTAATAGCTGTTATTTTGTTGTTTAGATGCTAGTCTGATAAAGCAATGAATTTGATGAGATGAGCTAATATGCTCACCTTTTCTAACTAACATTTTAAGTTGAATTCTGTAATATTTTAAATAACTTTTGTATGTTTCTAGACTATATATTTGTGTAATATAATTAGAGTTATATAAGAAATGTTTATAGAAATTGGTTAATGGTTTTATTTTGATTAATTTTAGCATACTGCACCAATACCACAAGGTGGCCGTGGCTGTATACAATTTATCACACAATATCAACATTCTTCTGGCCAGCGCCGTGTACGTGTAACTACATGTGCACGCAATTGGGTAGATTCAGCAAACATGCATCATGTTCCTGCAAGTTTTGATCAAGAAGCATCTGCGGTCCTTATGGCACGTGTAGCTGTGCATCGCTGTGACAGTGATGATAATGTACAAGATGTCTTAAGGTGGTTAGATCGTATGCTAATTCGGCTTGTTCAAAAGTATGGAGAGTATAACAAAGATGATGCCATCTCTTTTCGCTTAGCTGACAACTTTTCTTTATATCCTCAGGTATTTTTCTATATGGAGTTTTTTTTACATATTCTGAAAGCTAAGTTTTTAACTCTTCTTCCTCTAATTCCATATTATGGAGTTAAAGAAAGAGAAATATATTGAAGTATCTAAGTATTTTGATAGATTCAATATGTTTAATTATAGGCCACTTTAGGTCAATATTAGTTAAGGTTAAGTATGTTAATTTATTCTTAAACTCTACGGGTTCAGGTTCAACAATTTTTGTGCAAAAATTTGAGTGTCAAGTTTCAGACATTTGAATACTTACATACCTTGATTGTTGTTTACACTTTTTACACATTTTTTGGTTATATCTACTTTTTTTTACTGCATTTCATTACATAATTGTTAGGGTAAATAATTTAGTAATAAGCTGTATCTATTTCATTGCTTTTTTTATTAATTTATATATATATTGATTTCCATTGTGTAACTCAAACCCAAACATGTTTTGATTGGACATTTTGTCCCGGGACTTTATAAAAAGTTAAGTTGAGCCTTGTATATATATATATATATATATATATATATATATATATATATATATATATATATATATATATATATATATATATATATATATATATATATGTATATATACGTAGGTATTTTGACCAGGAGAGTTCAGGTTTGGCAACGTTTCTCCAGGCTCCAGATTTTCAATAAAATTCTCCGGGTTTTTTCAAATTTTAAAACTATTTTCCGTTAGAATACAATTTGGCATATTCTTATGATTATTATGTTACTGAATTACGGAACGATTCTAACTGGTCAAGTACCAAAAAAATCTGGGTTGCCATTTTTAATGCAGTCAATAATCTAAGCGAAATAAAAAAAATAGTCTCTAAGACAATGTCCATTCCAATTAGTAATGCATTTGTGGAACACATTTTTTCTATCATGGAATCTGTTTGGAGAGGTGATAGGAACAGAATGTGATTGAATCTTGTAAAAGCCGAACTTGCCATTAGAATTAGTTTCGATATGACCTGGGAAGAATTTTTCTTACATTTAAAAGTTCTAGAGCAGAAATCTTTGGTGCAAAGTGATAAAAAGTACAATTTTAGAAAATAATACAAAAGATGTTCATCGTTCTTCATAATTTAGTTAGATATCTACTTATTATTTATTTAAGCCAAAATTATTTTATTTTATGTTAATTTTTCTTTAAATCTACGCGATTTTTTTTTATGTTACGATTGTTCAAGCGTACAAAATTTTGATTTAATAAAGTTAATTTTTCACATCAATTTTTTGTGTTATTGTCAGTTCTTAAAGCAAAATAGTGGAAAGTGTGCAACTCCAATACAACTCTTTGGTTATATGACAACTCGCTATATGACTATTATATTGCTATATGACTGTGTGTTTAACCATAAAGTTGCACATAGTGTGCTATTTTGCTTTCAGAACTGATGATACTAGCACAATTTTTTTTCTCTGGGCCAGCAATGTCTTAATGTTGGCAACCCTATATATATATATATATATATATATATATATATATATATATATATATATATATATATATATATATATATATATATATATATATATATATATATATATATATATATATATATATATATATATATATATATATATATATATATACGTATATATATCTATAAATATATATATATATATACGTATATATAAATATATACATATATATTAGCATATACATTAGTTTATATATAAATATATATATATGTGTGTGTGTATATATATATACATATAAACTAGCATATATACTAACATATATATATTTGTATACATATGTATATTAGCATATATGTTATTTTATATATATATATATATGTATATATACATATAAACTAACATATATATATTTGTATATATATATATATAAACTAACATATATATATTTGTATATATATATAAATATATATATATATATATATATATTAGCATATATGTTACTTTATATATATATATATATGTATATATATATATATATATACATATATATATATATGTATATACATATATATATGTATATATATGTATATATATATATATATATATATATACATACATATATATATATACATACATATATATATATATATATATATATATATATATATATATATATATATATATATATATGTATATATATATATATATATATATATATATATATATATATATCTTATATATATATATATATATATATATATGTACATATATATCTTACTGCTGATTTACAATCATCGACTAACAAATAGTCTGACTCACAGCAGAGTGCTGCTGCATCAACATTTGGCATGGAGCAGCAGTCTTTTCTTTCATTATTCTTCATTTTGTTCTTCTTTTTCTGAAAAGTCATATTTAATTAAAGTAAAAAAAATATGATAACAATTTGTTACATAAATATGCTATAGTAGATATTTATACATGCAGTATATATGTTAGTTTATGTATGTGTATATATATATATATATATATATATATATATATATATACACATACATAAACTAACATATCTAGCTAGTTAGTTATGTATGTGTATCTATATACACATACATAACTAACTAACTGGAGCTGCTCCCAAGCTAACTGGAGCAGCTCCTTTGGAGCTGCTCCAGATAGCTTGGGAACAGCTCCAAATGCTCCCAGATAGCTTGGGAGCAGCTCCAAATGCTCCCAGATAGCTCGGGAGCATTTGGAGCTGACTATATATATATATATATATATATATATAAATATATATATATATAAAATAGAGCAACTGTCACGACCGCTGAGAAAAAGCAAGTTTAAAAGTGAAATTAGCTTTTGAGGGAATTGAGGAATACCCAAAAAGGTAGAGAGTTATGCAGACTAGTTACTTCTATGGCTTTCTTACCAGCAAGTGTAGAGAGGCTATTTTCTGCACTTGAGTTTATATCAAGCAATCTTGATATAATCACTAAAACCTGATGTTTTATAAAATATTTATTATTTTGATTTGTTTCTTCTGGAGTAGTTCCAGAACCGCATACGTAGCAAGTATATAATTTCTTTCAGAGATATGCAAGCTGATAAAAGCACGCTTTAGCTGACCAATTATTTTGTTAGCTGATGAGTTAGCTTTACATGTTTGTGTTGAGGATTTAAAATCGTTAGATATTAAAAATCTTCTTCACAGGTAGTTTTTGCAGGATTGAATTGAGCATTAATAGTCATTAAGAATGTAGTTAGATTGTTTTTTATCAACATGCATAACTTTACATTTATTAATACTTAAACCCATTAGCCATGTATTATTCCAGTTAATAATGTTGTCTAGATCAGTTAATAACGTTGTCAAGATCGGTTTGGAGTTGACTTATACTGCTGTTGACATTATCTAAATTTATTTTTGCAAGTAGTTTAGTATTGTCTGCATACATTTTGGGTTGGGCAGATGGTTTATCAGGAAGGTCATTGATTAAATAATAATACAGGACCAAGAACAGACTCTTATAGAAGTCTGCTAACAACATCAGCACATTTCAAAACTAACTCACCAAAAACTACACATTGTGTTTGGTTAGATAGGAAGAAGTTTAGCCATTTATGAATTTAACAAAGCTTGGCCCTAAGACACTTGATTTTGCAACTGAATTTCAAACAACAAACCGAATAAAGTAGTTTAGTATTGTCTGCATACATTTTGGGTAGGGCAGATGGTTTATCAGGAAGGTCATTGATTAAATAATAATAATACAGGACCAAGAACAGACTCTTATAGAAGTCTGCTAACAACATCAGCACATTCCAAAACTAACTCACCAAAAACTACACATTGTGTTTGGTTAGATGGGAAGAAGTTTAGCCATTTATGAATTTTGCCTTGAATTACTTATTCCAAGCCTTGAAATACTTATTCTAAAAATATTTTGTGAGGGACTTAATCTTAGGCTGTGCAAAGTACAGAAAGATTATTCGGTTTGTTGTTTGAAATTCAGTTGCAAAATCAAGTGTTTTTAGGGCCAAGCTTTGTAATTAACAAAGCCATGTTGATTTGGATTTATTAATTTATTTGCATTTAAGTGATTCATTATAGCATTTTTTATTGTGTTTTATTATCATTACCTTGCATGCTACTGATGTTAGAGATATTTTGATCATCAGTAGGCTCATCAGTAAGCTTCCTGATGATACTCATCATACTGATAGCAAAACAAATTGTTGAAGAAAATTAGATAAGTGTTTTTACCAATTTATATATATATATATATATATATATATATATATATATATATATATATATATATATATATATATATATATATACATACATACATACACATTTATACATATATATATTTATACCCCCCCCCCCCCACGTGACATCTATTCTTGCTGGTCCTATATATATATATATATATATATATATATATATATATATATATATATATATATATATATATATATATATATATATATATATATATATATATATATATATATATATATATATATATATATATATATACATACATACATATATATTTATACATACATATATATTTATACATACATATATATTTATACATACGTATATATTTATACATACGTATATATTTATACATACGTATATATTTATACATACGTATATATTCATACATACGTATATATTTATATACACAGTTAAAAACAAAAATTAAAATGTATTTTACTTTGTTTAGTTTATGTTCCATCTAAGACGGTCACAATTTCTGCAGTACTTTAACAATAGTCCAGATGAAACCGCATTTTATCGCCATTATCTTGATAAAGAAGATGTTACAAATTCATTGATTATGATCCAACCTATACTTTATTCATACTCATTTCATGGTCCTCCAGAACCCGTTTTATTGGATTCGAGTAGCATTCAACCAGATACTATATTATTACTTGATACCTACTTTTTAGTTCTTATACAAAATGGTGAAGTAAGTTAGTTTTTTTGTTTATCTTCTTTATATTTTATAATTATTTTTTCTCTTGTTTATGCAACCTGTTTTTATTGTTATGTACAATCAGACAATTCAAGCGTGGAAAAATATGAACTATCAAGACGATCCAGCATATGAAAATTTCCGTCAGTTGTTGCAGGCACCTATCGACGATGCTCAAGAGTTACTGCAAAATCGATTTCCAGTACCAAGATATGTTGAAACTTATCATGGTGGAAGCCAGGTATTGCTTCATTAACCTAATTTAATAAATGTTTCCATTTTGTTACTATATTTGTACAAGCGAAGCTAGGCCACTAAAAGTATCGGAATTAAATTTACTTGTTCGACTCGAATCGATATTTTATTTGAATAACTAGAGATGAAAGAACTATTTTTTTGATTGATTTTATTTTTTGTTTAAGGCTCGGTTCCTTTTATCCCGAGTAAACCCAAGTCAAACTCACAATAACATGTATATGATGAGCGGTGGAGATACAGGATCTGCGATATTAACTGATGACGTCAGTCTTCAAGTATTTATGGATCATTTGAAAAAACTTGCAACCTCTTCGGCAACATAAATGAAAAAATCGTTTAGGAATAAAATTTAAATGTAATTTATTTTTGCGGTACTTTTTATACTCTATGATGTTTTGAGTTTTATCCAATGCTGAGTTCTAACGATTTTAGCTGCATAAACGTGAAAAGTTCAAACGGTTATTTTTATAACAACATTAGCGATCTTAAGTTGTTAGGATGGAAATAAATTAAATGTTTTTTTTATCTTACTAGGCCAAATTTCTGCGGTGTTTTAGAATTGTTGACTCGTTTAAATTCATGATGTTGTATATATATATATATATATATATATATATATATATATATATATATATATATATATATATATATATATATATATATATATATATATTATATATATATATATATATATATATATATATATATATATATATATATATATATATATATATATATATATATATATATATATATATATATATATATATATAGATATATATATATATAGATATATATATATGTGTTATAAAATATTTTATCAAATTACAATCATCTAACTTGCTGACTAAAGGCATTCTTATTTTATATTTATTGAAGAGAAAATATTACAAAATTTCAATGAAACATAATTTATTCAAAAGAGTTTTTTATAATCAAACAACAAAAATAACAAAAGTTTTAATTTAATCACTCAGTTTTAAAATTTTTGAGCTGGCTCCTTGTAAAAGCGTGTAGTGTTTAGCTTTGAATAATTATTTTTAAAGATATTTGACAAAATTTTAAAACTTTACATACACATATTCTTGAAATAACCCAGAAAAAAATAAACTGTTGATTAATTTAAAGTAGTAAGATAAGGAATGCAAATAAACTGGCAAAGTCAGATTCAGTGCAATAAAAAGTACATAACAAAAGAAAGTAAATTGACTTTAAATGTCAGTTGACTTTTTCAAACCACCTCTATCTTAGTCTTTAAAATAAGCACCATACTCATTACAAAATGAATATGTATCAGTGTCAAGATACTCATAAACAATCTTAAATTGAAGGTAACCACCAATGTTTACTAAAGCCATTTTAACAGTTAAACTAGACTAATATTTTCAAAGAATCAAATATTTCACTTTCTTTTTGTGTTAGTTGCTTCTAACAGTTCATGCAAGTATGACCAACGTGAAGCTCACGAAAGTCTGAATCATATTGTAAAAGTAGTTTTGAGCGCTCAATTTTAGTTTTTTCTAAAACTTGTTGAACCGAAATAAAATACGCACCACCAGACCGCGATTTTGACGCAAATTACTAAATGCTTTTTCAATAGTGTCAGATGCAAAGTCACCAAGTTTTACAAATTCGTGAGATGTACTTTTTAAATATTTTGCTAACTCAACTATTTCCTTTAAGGTGGAAAACCCCTGAAAAATTTTTTTTTAAGTAAATATCGACATTTTATAAATTTAACTTCATATACATGAAGTAAATAACAAAATTAACTGAAAAAAACAAAAACAAATTTTTTGGGGTAAAATGGTAGCTGTAGCAGGTGCGAATAACACCAAAATATTGAAAGACCCCGGCCAACGTATCTAAAGATGTACACAATTTTAGAAAAATCTTTTTTTGCATACTTGTTCTAACAAGGTAGTTCTGTGATATGCGCGAAGCAGATTTTTCATAATAATTTTTAATAGGCTTATATATTGAATCGAAGTACATGTCAAAAATTTGACCAAATTTTACGACTTAGTTGACCTATTTAAGGACTAGATTCAATTTTTAAAAAAATCTATTACGTTTAAATCACAGAAGACAATCAAACAAATTCATACTTAAAGTATGCTGGCCGGCGTCTTAAAAACTCTCTATCTGAGAAAAACTGCTTTTAAAAATGCTAACATAAAAAATTTCAAAGTAGTGTAAATAAATATGCAAATCTATATATAATAAAAAAAGTTAACTCTTAAAATGCACCAGTTTGATATGGGTTTTGCTCTTTTTCAATAGATTCGTCATTTCGACTCTTTTTACCACGAATTACTTGTCTGCGTTTCTTTGCTTGTTCTGTGTTTTTATAAGGCTAACTATAATCGCTTTTGAATAATTTTCTTACATCCTTCTAACAAATACTTTCCAGGTCATAAATTCATTTTTTCTAAAATTAAAACACTAGCTTGTCTACCAATGTTAAAATAGGTAACTGCATTAAAAGTGCCAAATTGAAGATGTGTAAGCGAGACATAAAGGCCTTTTGGAATACATCCCATATTGTCATGTTAAAAGACTCATTGTTTTGGGTAAGATGATGCAGAAATTTTTTTAAAAGAATGTCACTACTTAATTCATCATAAATTGGCTTAAGTTTCCAAACAATATGAGGAAAAAGTAAATTTTCATTTTTTGATGAAGCAACATGATAAAGTGAAGCTCTTACAGCAGATTTCATAGTATTTAAATTATTTTTGTTTTGGCGAATTGTAATGCCATAATAATTTTGGAGACGATCGATAGTTGCATTGGCAAACTTTCCACGACCACCAAGATCTTTTTCTTTTTTTTTTAAATTACGTAAATGTGTTCCAACTCTTTTTTGCACAAGGCCAACACATTCAAATTTATTTATAAGAACACCTTGATAAACATTTTTTACAGCATTATAACCTTGCTATCTCCATCACCATAGAAATCAGTATATCGTAGATTATGTTTTTCAATAGATCTACTCCATATTCTGCAGGTTTTCTCTGGCTCCATTTCACCAGGTAATATTTGGTAATTAAAAGTACATTTATGTTTATTATGCCATTTTTCATAGGCTAATGGGCTTTCTTTCTTTAGATGTTCTTTATAAAAACGTGCTTTACATACATATATTTTGAGAAAAACATTAAAATCTGAAGTATGTAACAGCAAATAGATTTTAATATTTTAAAAATAGCAATCTTTTATAATATGTAATATATATATATAATATAGTATGTAGTATATATATTATATATATATATATATATATATATATATATATATATATATATATATATATATATATATATATATATGTATTATATATATATATATATATATATATATATATATATATATATATATATATATATATATATATATATATATATATATATATATGTATATATATATATTATATACAATATAGTATGTAATATATATATATATATATATATATATATATATATATATAATATATATATATATATATATTTATATACATATATGTACGTATGTATGTATGTACGTATGTTTTGTGTATACATATATATTAAATAAGGTGGGCGTTTATAAACACACATACAAACATATATGTGCATATAAGCTTATAGTATATATTCATATACGCAAACTTAAAAAAAAACAACCAAATTGTATACTTAACTTGTTCATAGCTTCAACATCTATTACTAAGCCTGTTTCCATTGAAATAACAGAAATAACACCATTGTTTGAAGAACAGCCTCGTCGCTACCAATTGCCATCACATGATACTGCAACATCAATAACATTGGGCACATGGTCTGGAATAGAATTTAAAACAAGATTACTCTTTAAGTCTTTTAATTTTTGAGCAGCATCCATCATAGTGTCTTCAGCTACAGATTTTACTGCATTAGTTAGTTTTATAACAATTTTATTATAATTATTAGGAGTCATTGGTTTAGGCATGTCCATTAATGAGACAAATCTTGAGAATCCAGAATAGCCTTGACCACATGATCTCATAGCTTATACAGCCCTGGTTTTAATATCAAAACTTTTTTGTATATTCAAAATTGAGGTGTAAAATTCTCTTGAATAATCACATACAGAGCAGTTAACATAAAGACAAGATGCTAGACTTTTTCTCTTGTTTTCATTTTCAGAGAGAAACAACTTAGATGACATACATTCTGGACATCTAAGGGTAGAAACTGCAGAATTTAGTATTTCTAAATCTATAAAACGGTATCCAGTAACTATATTACTAGATAACTTTGGTCTTGATGACAAAATTTTTTTTATTTTTCTAGCAGAAGCACATATTTCATTAGAATTAATAAAGTTAAAATCAACTGGTTTCTCCATATTTATATTTACATCTTTAACACTTGTAGTAACATTTATGTTCATATCTACAATATTTGATTCCATATTACATCCACATTAACATTATTTACAACTAACTTCTTTTTTACATTCAAATATTTTTTTTAATTATTTTTAGTTCTTTGTTTAACTCTGCAAGCCTTCGCCCATTGTAGAAGATTTATGATATATTTATGAGCTTTCCAGTAACTGTTTTAAACAATGGAAAATACAATTTACAAAAAAAAATTGGATTTTGGACTATTTTTTAGTAAAGGTAAAAAATAGTGCCGTTGCTATGGCGGTTGTTAAGGAAGCTTAAAATACTAGGGTTCAATAAAATCTATTTTAATGAAGATCTATAGCGAATTTTCAAAAATGGTTTTCAGATTGTGAAACTCTAATAAATTTTGCACAAAACAAGAAAATAAAATTTTTTTTCAAAAATTTCATATTTCTGAGGGGTTTTCCACCTTAAGGTATGGACTATTGCTTTACATGTATCAACAATCAGTATTATAATTCTTTTTTTTTTCCATTATGGCAATTCATATCTTCACAGATTTGTGATAATAAAATTATCTGTTGCAGATGAAGATCATCTGATCTGGTGATTCAATAACAGATCTAAATGGGTCTCTTAACCTTTTATCATCACCCAGTTATTGGACATAATTTTCCATGCATCTGTAAACTTTTTTAGAAATACAACAGTTCCTTTAACATTGGTTTGGTCTATTTTAGGATGTGTTGATAAAGCAAAAAGTGTTTTATCACAAAAAACTCTCAAACACAAAGAAACATTTTGTCACTCGGGTTTTGGAAAGATTGAAGCTGTATTTAAACAAGAAAGAGTCGCAAGTATCTTACTTTCTATCTTGTAATGGTTCTTAAGATTATCCCACCTTGCAGTTAAATTATCATTATTGTCCTTAAACTGAATTTTTAGAGTTTTTTTAGTAATCCGATTATTTTTTATGTATTTCCATATATGAACATAATCGTAAAGTAAAAAGATGTTGTTTTTAGTCAGCCATGGTTTCTCTTCAAAAGTTTCAAAGAAAAAGAGAAACTTTACATTGATTTTACTATTGCCACATAATCGCAACACAGCTTCTATTTGCATTTGAAATTGATCCAAGTATTAAATCAACTACTTCATACTGAAAACCTGAATCAAGACAAAATACTGGAACCATGCATATTATAAAAATAAGTCCATCAAAAAGACATTTAATCATAACAGTTAAGTTCTCCACCGTGATAAGTTAATGAAGCTACTATATACTTTATCAACTACTTATCATATACTTTATCAACTATTAAAATGCACTGTCGTTGTCGGTTAGTAAGTTTGCAAAAAACATAAAATAATAGCAAAATAAATTCATCATTTTTTAATTTTGAAGCTTTTGGTATCAATTTTTGTAGAGTACAAACACTGGGAATTGATAATCATTTCGAATTTGTTTATAAAGTGCACTTAAAACAGAAAAATATTCAAAAGCTCAAACAATAGTGTTTGAAGAATATAGCGTATCACCAATACTTAAAATTTTCATAGAAGATAAACTTTCTATAATAACTTGTTTTTTATTGATAACTCAATATTAGTCAAATATCTTATAGCTTCAGCCAAATTCAACCATTTGTCTAGAAGTTACATGATTTTTAGACAAACTTGTTACAGTGCATAAGCATATACAATGATGCGTCTCATATCTTAAATTAGAAAAAAGATTGAGTATGAACCTTTAAATATTCAGATAACAAAAAATTGTAACAATTAATTAATTTTTTTTTATATACCTAACAATTTAAAGAAAGCTTATCTCACTTTTGTAAACCACAGTAAAATTCAATAGATTGAAAACAAATCTTTTCATTACATTTGTAGATATACACTTGAATAAATCTTTTGGTTTTTTTTTTTTTTTGGTAATGAATAATCAAACTATAATTATTATAATTCAATATATGATCATTATAATTCAAAGAGTCCATGGCTTTGAAAGTCTCAAGTTGATCAGCTTGTACATTTCTTGCACCAGTTGATAAAGTTGTAACTCTTGTTTTTGGAGGTGCAGTTGGTAAAAGGCTGGACTTAACACAATGAAAAATGTAAGACGGAGAAGAGGGTCTTTCCCTACCATAAACATTAATTTTTTTTAAATTTATAGGCCAATGTTCGGAACATACAACAGTGTATTTGCTATCCGGAATGCTGCATCTAGAAATACTTTTTCTTCTTCTAATTTTAAGCAACTATATTCACATTAGGCAAATTTTTGTTACTTATTCGGCTTCCAGTTATTTTTACGGTTTGCACACTTAGAGGCCTGTGTTTTAGGTAGGCGTGTAGATATATATATATATATATATATATATATATATATATATATATATATATATATATATGTATGTATATATATATATATATATATATATATATATATATATATATATATATATATATATATATATATATATATATATACATATATATATATATATATATATATATATATATATATATATATATATATATATATATATACATATATATATATATATAGATATACATATATATATATATATATATATATATATATATATATATATATATATATATATATATATATATATATATATACTATATATATATATATATATATATATATATATATATATATATATATATATATATATATATATATATATATATATATATATATATATATATATATATATATATATATCTATATGATCTTTTACTTTTACTAAACGCATTGAGAAAAGGCTAAGTAAAGTTTTTTTTTTTTATTCAATCCGAACAAGACTGCAAGCAACCACTATTAAGTTGGAAGTTATTAGAAGAAAAGAATAGAGTTATAGAGCAAGGAAACGGTTGACAGAAGACTTGAAAAGTTGAAGGTTGTATAAGTCTGGAAAACGTGAAACGAGAGTTCGAAAGGATCAAGGTGCGGGGGAAAAAGCTTGACAAATAAAAGTTTTAAGAGCATGCAGGGACAAATACAGTAAAAGAATGAGACTTTGCTGAATGACGAGTCAAGCGAGAATGAGCTTTAGTTAATGGAACTACAGGTGATAGCTCTTTTAAGCAGCGACCATGATAGTATTGGTAAAAAAGAGAAAGAGATGCAACTTTACGACGATGAGAAAGAGCTTAGCAGATAGAGCGGGTCCAAATATGTTTTCAAAGCATTTTTGGACCTTGTCTAGAAGAGAAAAAGAAATACTGCTTCAAGAATCGATATTGGTAAGAATATCGGTATCGATTTGCATTGTTTTCAAAAAAAATAGGCGCAATAAAATTTTGTTGCTTGAACCATATTTAAACTACAATAAAATAAAAACTAAAGAAGATATTGAACAATTTTTTTTTGTTATTTGCGAGAAAAATCTTTTTTAAACAAACCTTGCATCTTGGATGGCATACTAAAACGTAAAATTGTAAATAAAAACGTTATCAAACATAATAGCAAAAAATATCAATAAAAAAACTAATATGTAAAAAATTAAAGCTACAATAAAAATATAAAAGCGTTATCAAACATATATTATATAAAAAAATGTAAAACGTATAAAATATGAAAAAATATAAACAATAACAAACGTATAAAATATAAAAAAATATAAAAACGATATCAAACATAACAAAAAAAATCAATAAAAATAACGTCTAAGCTAGTATTTAAAATATCTTTTTTGCATCGATTTTACTACCTTATTTGTTTTCATCCATGCTTTTACTTTACAAGCTGTGTGGGCAGGCACCATATCTTGTTGAAATTGCCATCATTCGTTTCGATCAATTATCATGTCCACTGATGGAATTATGCAGTTCCCTAGCGTTTCTATATATGCATATTGCTTTATTCGACCTGTATAAATGTTACACACTCCTACTCTGTTAAATTAAAACAGCCCCAAATACCAACACTTTGCCGCCAATTTGCAATCTCTGTACAGCAAAGCGATTACTATACTTTTCCAAATTAGATCTTATTTTTATTAATTATTTATGAACGTGTTATGGTTGTTTTAAATGGATGCCATGTTTACTTAAATAGATGCAAAAACCGTTAAGTGTGATTGTTTATGTGCGTGTAATTGTTCGTGCATTAGAAATCCTAGTTATTGCCAAACGGGCTCTGGAGAACTTCACATCTTCCCAACCAACACAACTCAGAAAAAAGTTACGCCTGGTTTCTGTTACGTGTTTAAAACAAACAAAAAGATTAACAAGTGCCAAAAATGGTTTTCATTCCGTGAAATTAACTACTTTTATTTTCCATAAATACCAGTTGAAATATTAACGGTTTTATCGTTACGGAAACATAGTATTATATTATATTAACTTTCCGTAAGGAATGTGAAACCGCTGATGAAAGCATTTAAATTTGACTTTAAAACCTCAAAAAATACGAGCTAAACTTGCGTAAAAATGCTAGTAATATACAGATGAATACAACCAGAGGCACAACACTCCAATGGTTTTCTTTCTTATCTTCAAAATAGAAAACAATTTGTTTCTATTAATGGAATAGAATCTGAATTAATAAAATCAACAAATGGTGTCCCACAAGGCTCTGTATTAGGACCATTACTTTTCCTACTCTTATTAATGATCTTAATACCTCTCTGAAATTTTCCACTGCTTACCACTTTGAAGATGACACCAATCGGCTTTTAATAAACAAATCACTTAAAAAGATACGCAAAAATATTAACCATGACTTAGCGAATCTACTCCAGTGGCTTCTATCCAATAAATTATCACTTAATTCCAAAAAAACTGAATTTATTACCTTTAAATCAAGTCAAAAAAAAAATTAAAAAGCACCCAAATTTTAGATTAAGTGGTCAAAAAATAGATACTGTGAATTTTATCAAGTATCTTAGTATCAAAATTAATTCCAATTTAAGTTTTGCATCCCATTTTCAAGACTTAGCACTGAAACTAAGCAGGTCCAACGGTATGTTGGCAAAAGTTCGACATTATCTTAATTTTGAAACGCTTCTTATCATATATCATGTGGTTTCTGAGTCTCATCTTAGATATGCTTGTTAAATATGGGGACAAATCTGATCTCTACAACTTAAAAGATTATCTCACCTCCAAAATATAACCCTAAAAATAATCTATTTTCAGCATTTTAACTCTGATTCTAATATCCTCTACTACATATCAAAGATATTTAAGTTAAAAGACCTTATTCAACGCTCCAACTGTTTGTTTGTTTGGAAACAGCAACATAAACCTTACCTCCTCCATTTACTGATTTTTTTACTTATAAAAAAATTAATCGTTACTAACTTCGATCAGTTAAAAGCTTCAAATTATCTATACCTAAACATAGAACTGTTTGTTATGGACATGAATCGATTAAATATCAGAGCATATGCACATGGAATAGTCTCCCCTCACAGTTAAAATCTCTACCTACATTTTCCAAATTTAAAAACAATCTGTTTAATTTAAACAACTCTCACTAAAATATATATTGCTATTTTTTATCATTGCTTTTATTATTATTGCTGTTATTGTTGTTATTATTATTATTAATATCATTTTTTTTAACTATTATTATTATTACTATTATTAATAGAATTGTTATCGTTAGTATTATTATTATTTTGATTATTATTACCAATAACTGGAGTTTTTATTATTGTCTATTATTACTGATATTTATATTACTATATTATTTACAATGTTGTTACTGTATATTATTATAATCTACTTCTTTCATTACTATATACTTTAATTAGGTATATAAAAGTCTTTTATTCTAGATAGATGTATAAAAGTAATTTGAATTTTGTCCTAAATTTATCAAACTTCTTACTTAATTATCATGCCATAAAGTTTTTCGTTTAAGTATGTACTGTTTTACGTTTTTTGTTTTGTTTTGTTTTTGGTTTTTTATTTTGGTGTTTTAGTTTTTATTATGGTGTTTACTTAAAATTAGTACTTGTACTATAAGTAAATATTCCATGAAATGTAAAATCTATTTCAGAATACATTTGATCTGATTTGATTTGGTTAGATATTTTTTGTTTACGCTAGGATCGTGACAGACACGTGTTTATACAGGTTTTAATTCCGAAAAAGAAACTAGATGTGTCGGTTGGGTTGTAACCTTCATCTTTTTTTGTACTTTCATTATTGCGCGATTGTGACCTTTGTACACATATTAATAAAAATATTTGAATGCTTGCATAGAAAACAAAACTTTACATTAATATGGCAATTATATTTTTTATAGAATTATAATGATTATATCGAACGATTCATTCGTCACCAATAACGTGTTTTTCTTCAAGTTCCATAGGTATTACATATTAAACTTTATCAACTAAACTATGGCTTATATTTCTTCATTAAAATGATATACATATATAAAAATTGCTCACCTCTAAGTATTCAATTCGATTAGTGTATTTATTTCCAAAGGGTTGCTTATAATTTATTAGTTACAAACTCGATGTTACATCCTATACTAGCAAATGTGAATTATTTCGGGTCCCAGAGGTGGAAAAATTTTTTCAAATAAGTCGATCTTCCAATAAAGTTAAAAGTTTGATTGACTGATTTTATCAAATAAGGAAGTTATTATTTACATTTAAAAAAATGTGAAAAAAGATTCTGTTTCCTAAAATATTCAGGAACTGATAAAGTTATTGAGATGACATTTTTTGGGTATGTTAATAAAAGGGCAAAGAACAATTCAAAGCAACAATTATAAAACTGGCGTTCAACGCCAATTTTATAACATAGGTAAGGAAGGAGGCGTGAAGTTCCTCTAAAATGCTCGTCCGCGGTGCTCTGTGATAAGCTCGTAAGGACTCTTTGGAGCACCTAAAACTAAAAAAAAGTAAAATAAATACATTTTTAAAGCTTATTCTGAGAAGGGAAGGAGGCAACAAGGATTTGTTTAAGGATTTATGCAATATATTTTATTTGTATTTTTTTTTTCTGCATTTTTTTGTTCAAAGCATGTCGTAAAATTTCAGTTTTAAATTTATATTTATTTTTAAAAGGAATACTTATTTTTTATTTTACTTTTATTTTATTAAAATTTGTTAAGTTTCAATGATTTGAAGTCTAAATTATCAAATTTATCTTTAAAACGCGAGGAGGCTGAATAAGTGCGAATTTCATAACTGCGAATCTGCATAAGTGCGAAGCAGTTGCAAAGACTGGCATAAGTGCGAACTGGCACAAGCGCGAACTGGCATAAGTGCGCCGAAAGAATTTGCAAACATTGGCATAAGTGCAAACTGGCATAAGTGCGAACTGGCATATGTGCGAATCAATTGCAAAAACTGGCATAAGTGCGAACTGGCACAAGCGCGAACTGGCATAAGTGCGCCGAAAGAATTTGCAAACATTGGCATAAGTGCGAATTGGCATAAGTGCGAACTGGCATAAGTGCGAATAGGCATAAGTGCGAACTTGCCATATCGCCACTTATGCCAATTTGCACTTATGCCAATGTTTGCAAATTCTTTCGGCGCACTTATGCTAATTCGCGCTTGTGCCAGTTCGCACTTATGCCAGTTTTTGCAATTGTTTCGCACTTATGCCAGTTCGCACTTATGCCAGTTCGCACTTATGCCAATGTTTGCAAATTCTTTCGGCGCACTTATGCCAGTTCGCGCTTGTGCCAGTTCGCACTTATGCCAGTTTTTGCAATTGTTTCGCACTTATGCCAGTTCGCACGTATTCCAGTTCGCACTTATGCCAATGTTTGCAAATTCTTTTGGCGCACTTATGCCAGTTCGCGCTTGTGCTAGTTCGCACTTATGCCAGTTTTTGCAAGTGATTCGCACTTATGCCAGTTCGCGCTTGTGCCAGTTCGCACTTATGCCAGTTCGCACTTATGCCAGTCGCAATTATGCAGATTCGCAGTTATGAAATTCGCACTTATTCAGTCGCCCCTAAAACGCAAGAACTATTTTACTCTGACCTGACAAATTAGACTAGTTATATAAACGATCAAATAATTTTTCTAAAAATAATTTTAACAAATATCTAAAGTTAAAAATGTATTTTAAAAGTATTTAAATCATAATTTTTTTTTAACTTTAACAACAAACGATATAACAAAAAATTATCGGGAGCAATTTTTTTGTTTCAACCGGACGCGAGTAAAAAATTCTTTTCTTTGAGTTAAAGTGACGTCCACTTTGCTTGAAAAAGCGTTACGACTACAACGTGACACGTTTAATTAGATCCATTCAAGCAATAGTAACTTGTGTTACATAGATAAGGTTGAGCGTTGAGTCAACGAGCAATCCACTTTTTTTTAGATATTTGAATAAATTTTAAGAACTCTTAATTTAAACATAAGAATTTAGTGCTTAAATTTAACGAATAGCTAGTATAATAATTAGTGCAATATTAGTGATATTATTTTTAAGAATCTTTGGTCAATTTTGAAGCTTGTAAATATATGTATAATCTTCTATATTGTTACGTTATTTTACAATATAGCAAATGCTTGAAAAATAAAATTTAATGCCTAATTATAACAAAATAAACTTTTAAATTCTTTAAATTTATTTAATTATATAGAAGATAAGTTTTAAATCCCTTGTTTGTTCACTTGTTTAATTTAAACGCTGTTGAGTTATTCAAACAAGGTTTGTTTTTAAATATAGGTTGTTAAGAGTTTAGAATTTATATTGAAAAACCATTTGCAATATATTTACAAGCCTCAAAGTTTGTTAAAACTTTATGTAATATAGTATTGTCTGCAGCAGTAGATAGTTTATTTTTTAAAAAATTAGAAACTGTTAAAAAAAATTTTTGTTGATAAAAATCATGAAATTTTAAAGTTGTATTTTTATTAAGTTAAATATTTAGAAATAACCAATTTCATTTATTTAGTATGTTTGGTTTATATATCAATGATATAAAACAAATCAAGTTATAATACAATTTATTTGTTTTATTGTAAAAATAAAACTTAATATATAATAACAATAACTGTTATGATTATATAATAACAATAACTGTTATGATTGTTATAACAAGCAACCAAGTTACTCATCAAACTGATGTAGAATTTATGCTTTTAAAAAATGTGCTGTAATAATTTTGTGCAAATGTTTTTCATTCATTTCATTGACTCTAGATTATTACTCTTATTGGAAAGATTTATCACTAAATATTTAAAAAAAGTCACCTATTTATACTTATAAAATGATCTGTAATTTTCTTGAAAACTATTACATATTTTTTCAGTTTGTTTATTTATTTTTTCCTGCTTTTTACAATTTAAAACCTTAAAAACGTAACTTTATTTCAGCAATACACCTAAATCATGCAAAGTTTAGTATTTGTGCTTTTGGTCATAACAGCTATTATTTTTGGATTTGTTGAAAATGCTTCAGACAAAAAACAACTTCAAATAGGAATTAAAAAGAAAGTAGAAAATTGCAATAGAAGATCTACCAAGGGAGATGTTTTAAAGATGCATTACACGGTATTAAAAAATTTTTTGTTTCATATCGAATTAATTTTCTAAAACTGCAAAGAATACTAAAGTAAAGGGTTCCAAATTTGTGGTAATACAATTTTGCCTCACTATCTGATTTTGATTGCAGAAAAATCTAAATCTTTGATAAAATGCTCTAAATCAATTGCAATAAATTGAAAACAAATAAAACGCTAATGTCCCATGTCTTTTTTTTTAACAAAAAAGTTATTTTAAAATATTGTTTCAACTTGATTTTTATTGGTCTATTTATACATGCATTGATTTAGTTTTGTCTAGCCGTGAACTCAGTAGAGTGTATATGCATTATGAAATATGCATATACATTGTATATGCGTATTTCAGTTAAAATTTAAAATTTTAAAATTTTGACTAGCATGCTTGGATTTCTATGTATTTATGCATGGGGATTTCAATTTTAAAAATATTATTGTAAAGTATTAATGTTTAGCTACCAGAAAACCGGTATTAAAATTATGCTTTTATTATTAATTATTTTTAAGTTAGGGTTTATTCTTTAAAAAGTTTTAGACAATTATTAATAGAAACTAAAATTTTATAAAGTAAAAAGTAGCCACGAGTAACATAACAGATAAAATTATCATCGACCCCCCAGGATTCCTCTGCCACCTATGTATAAAAAAAGATAAGTGCTTCTAGCCGCCCCCTGTCAATTTTTGATAATTTTATTATAATTATAAAGATTTATTACAATTACTGTTTATGTAAACATAAATAAAAAGTTTTTTTTTTTAAACTTATTATACATTGCATAGTTTTATAAATTTTAGCAAAGAGACTCAAATTGTCTTACAAAAAAACAAATAAACAACCTTTAAATAGAGGGAATACCATAGTTGCAAAAACAAATTAAAAAAATTATTCAAAACAACAAAAGCATTGGTCACTTAAACAAAGTCTTTTTTTGATTTCATCAAAGGCATTATTTTGCAATTGAGTTTGTATAAAACCATCTCTTTTATCCCAACCACAGACTGACTCAGCTGTCTTGGTAACTTGGTAACAGTCTTCTCTGTTTGAAATTTAATGCAAGCACATGAAAAAGTGCTGACAGGATGGTTATTTTTAAGTTAGCCTGCACAATTTAAAAAATTCATTTTTTCTGATATTTAAATTAAAATAAAAATACCGAAAAGAATGCTTTGAATAAATACTGGATAAATAATTAAAAAAAAAAGCTGGTAAAAAAAAGCCATTTTTCATAAAAGTTGAACAAATGAACAAAAAAAGATTTTTAGCAATTTAAAAAAAAACACATTTATTTTTCTTGGCAAGCACTTTTTTATGTGCTTGCTAAAGTTTTTGCATGGGTGTGGGCAAGCGCAAAAAAAGTTCAGCGCAAAAGTGCTGGCTAAACGGAGAAGGCTATCTCATATCAGTAAAACCATGTTCACTTACAGCCCCGATTGCCATTTATGTTGATTGCAAATTATCTTTGTTCTGTGTTATCAGAACAGAGAAGTACAACAAGTATATTCTCAGGATGATCCCACCAAGATTCACTTTTTAGGTAAGGTTTAAAGGCTTCTTTAACTCTATCATTTTGCTTCTACCAAAGTCAAAATAGCTTTAAAAGATGACCAGAATTGTTTTTAATGCCATAATTTACATTATCTCCAAAAAAATTGAAAGATAAACCTGTGTTACCCAAGTTGCAAGGAGCTTCAAGATCTCTGTTTTCTCAGGTTTAAGATCATGCTCGCTCATATATAGATGCAAGCATCTCATGCCAAAAGTAAGCCATTGACTGTGATGCAATCTGCTACATTTAAGAGCCGCTACTTCAGAATCAAGGTTTCCTTCAATATTGCATTCGACTACTTCCATGAGCACTAAAAGTGCTCATTTGCTTAACAAAATCTTCACCGTTATATTAACTCAAGCCTTCAGAAGGGGAATTGGCAAAAATTTAGCAATTCTTTCCAGATTATCAACTTTTGAAAACAATTTTCCAACTGCTCTACCTCATCCTTTTTCTGAAGAAGTTAGCCCATCAAGTTTGATGCCAGTGCGAAGCCAGCAAAAAGATTTATAAAGTTTTTGATGGAGAAGTTCCATACACTTTATTTTCACAAAATGAAGCATTCCACCTCTCCATCCAGAAACTTTGTTTGTAGTATCACTACCTGTTAGTTGGAGATTAAGATCTTCACCTCTTTCCATTAACCAGTTGAATAATCCGCTAGCACATTGTTTGGCTGGTTTACATATTTCAGACTTAGGCTCTCGTGTATAATGAGTAAGATAGCGACCTCTAGGCTCCTCTGTCACAGTTATATGGTTTTCTTGAATTATTTTTTTTTTCTGAAGTTGTCTGTGGTCTTATTATGCATAAGGATTAAAGTTTCATCTTTTCTACCATTAACAAAAATTCCAATGGTTATATTTCTTTCACAATCTAAATTCTCCTCTACTCTAAAACACATCATAACACGCTCTTTAGCACACAAAACTTTCATGCTATCACAAATAAAATTATTTTTATCTTCTACATGTGTTCCTGCCTTCATATTATCTTTTAGAAGCAGTAGTAGCAGTGGATAAAGCACCAAATTTGACAGAGGCAATGGCAGTATTACTAAAATCAAGGTAATTTCGTTTAAGATAATTTTCTTGCTTTTCTTATGTTGAGTCTTCTTCCATATCGCTGACTTTACTTTTTGACTGACCATATTGCTATCACTGACCATATCAACATTGTAATTATTACTCATTTCTGCTGCAACATCCATATTTTTAGGGTCAAATCTAATAGTAGATGAATAAAATATTCTCGAAAACTGTGACTTTTAAAGCTTCTTCTTGTTGTCTATTAAACCTTGCTTGCTTGATTGACTTGCAAAAGATTTCGAATGTAAGCTTGGCAGTTTCTTTAACACTCTTGTGGTAAAAGGCCATCTTGCATAGATGAAACACTAACTTGTTTTTCTCGCTGGGTTTTAAATCAAATAAGCACTTTTTGTGGAATTCTTAAATTTAAGTCACATACTATAGGCTCTTTAAACTTTGTTTTAGAAATAAACCATGGTTTTGTTATTTCATGGGCAACATTAGAAAAAATTACTTGCATTCATAAATTATATAGATTTTTTGTCATAAACTGGTATTTTTTCTCGTTGCAGATCAAGGCATCGCTGCAAACAATCAAGTAATGTTAGAAATTTAGTTTAGAGAAATTTTCTAGGACCTCCAAGATATTCACTCAGCTTAGTATTAATGGATTTTCTGGTTTTCTTACTATCTAGTAATGCCATTTTTCTATTTTAAATATATTATGAATTTAAAAAATAAAATGGCAGGAATATTAGCATTTGAAAATAAGTCTATAATAGCTATCGTATTTATAAGGTATATTTGATTATTAACTAACACTTATACACAAAAGAATATTTAAAAAAACAAAAAACATTCTACTTTAATAAAGCATAGGATTAATCTACATTATAAATAGTCATTATGTACATTTGTAACATAAATAGTCAATATTAAGGGAAAAAACACAATATTTTCAGAAAAGAAAAATGTTTTTTTGGTAGCAAGAGCTGTTTTATCACTAAAAAATATTATATCAGTCCTGTGGGTTTAAAAACTATATTATTGAAGAGGATAAAATATCAAAATTTCTGAAAATTCACCAAAAATGAGTATCTATCACCAAAGGAAAATTGCTAGTTTGGAATGACATTACAAAAAGTTAAAGAGTTTTAATCAATCGCGGAGACTCTTTTTGACATTGGAAAACCCAACAATAAAGAGCATACAACTCATTCAAGATAAACAGACATACCAGAGTTTGTTTAATGATTGTTTTATTTTATGCTTCATGATTTTAAAATCCAGTCTTGCTGAATCTATAGTATTCACTCCAATTCATTCAAAGTTGAAAAAATCATAAAAGTGGAATGGGAAATTGATGTAGGAACTTCACTCTAAAAAAGTTTAAAATCTCTCTCCTGGCCTCTTTCACCTAAAGCAGTAGTTATGGCTCTTTCTGATTCAGATCTTAAAATTCAAACAAGTCTTACATTTTAAAGGCCCTATTGAAGCACAAGGTTCCTTGTATTAATGAGATTATTAAAGAAAAACCACTTCCTTTTTCATTTCCTATTCCAGAATAGGTTTTAAACAAATAGAAAGTGTTCAAAAACAAAAGATGGTAGATGTTAGTATTGTTGAATGATTTTTAAAAAGATTGATTTTTAAAAAGATTTAGAGCATTTTGAATAAAAAAGTTTTTGGATATATTGGATTATATTTTTCTTTTGAACAACTAACTTTTGAACAACTAAATTTGTCAATTCAAATGTGCAAATGTGGTCCAGGGCATTCTATGTCAAATCAGCAGAAAAACCAAAAAATTATAAACTATTTTTTTGAGTAAGGTAATTTTTATATAAGGAAAATTAGGAAAATCTAAAAGTTTGCATATCCAACTTCTTATGGTTATTTAGATAATTATGTCAATTTCTCTTATTAATGCCAACTTGGCATTTTTTCCAGCATGAGTTTTTGTCATTTAATTAATGGGGGGGGGGGGGGAATAGGGGGAGGTGAGAGGTAGGGGAGGTGAATAATTATATCCCTATAAAATAAAAGTTTGTTTTTTACATTCTCTGAAAAAATTTTGAAAAAATAAAAGTTTGTTTTTTACATTCTCTGGAATAATTTTGTTAATTTTCCTTAAAATTTTTTTAAATTTTATAAACTAGGGCAAATTAGAAGATGGTACAGTGTTTGATAGCAGTGAGGGAAGAGACCCATTATCATTTACATTAGGTGCTGGCCAAGTAATTAAAGGTATACTGATTAAATATTTATTAAGGTGCCCTTAAAAAAGTCAGACTTCAAACACAACATAGTTATAATATAAGTGGATTTAAAATATATACATATTTTTTAATATATAAAAATATATTATAAATACAATTAAATATATTTAATGAAATATATAAATATAATATAAGTAGATTTCATATATATATATACATATATATATATATATATATATATATATATACATATATATATATATATATATATATATATATATATATATATATATATATATATATATATATATATATATATATATATATATATATATATATTAAAATCTTCGCTTCCAACAAGGCTGCAAGTAACCACTAATTAAAGTTGGAAGTTACTGGAAGAGAAAAGATGAAGATTGTAGAGCAAGATAATGATTGACAGATGACTTAAAAGATTGCAAATTATATGAATCAGGAAAGCAAGTTAAAGGAAGCAAATTCCAAAGAACTGATGTTCAAAAAAAACAACTAGATAAGAGTTTTTGGAGCACTTAGGAACAGTCACAGAAAAAGGATGAGACTTAATTGAATGACGAGTAACACAAGAATGAATTTTAGATCATACAAGAGACGCTAACACTTTAGAGCAGTGCCAATTATAGTATTTGTAGAAAAAAGAAAGAGAAGCAATATTACGACAATGTGATAATGGTCGGAGGTTGGCTACAAGAGCAGGTCCAACTATGTTTACAATGCGTTTTTGCACTTGGTCTAAAAGGGAAAGAGCATCATTAAAAGATCCGCCCTTGATATAACAACAGTATTCCATACATACATTTGAGATTTAAAGAGATAGAGAATAGAATCTGAAGTAAGAGGTTCGAGGTCTATAAAGAGATGCAATCTTAGCAAATACTAATTTTGCAACAGATTTGATATATGGTTTCCAAGAAAGATCAAAAGAGTTAATCCTCGAAGATGAAGAGTGGATGACTCATCGAGTACATTACTGTTCATAAATATAGGAAGATCTAAATATGTGATAACGATTGCCTGAAAAAAATTGAGTTTTATCTGTATTGAAGTTCACCAGCCACTGTGAGTCCTATGCTGTAGCAGAAGTGAGATCCTTTTCAAGCTCAAATGCCCCCTCCAAGCAATCAGAGAGTGTTGGCTTCTTATCACAACAAGAATAAATGGTAGTATCATCAGCAAACAATGCCACCTTAGATGTGAGAATATCTGGAAGATTGTTTATATAAGTTGATAAGAGTATAGGGCCAAGTATAGAACTTTGAGGAACCCCTGAAGTTACAGAATAAGAAGAGTGTTGTCCATCAAGGACAACTTTTATACTACGATTGGAAAGGAAGGATTCAATAATCTTAAAGATGTTACCAGATGCACTGTAAGAAGAAAGCTTATGGAGGAGACCAGCATGCCAAACTTTATTAAAAGCTATAAAAATGTCAAGAGCAAATGACCTTAACCTCTCCACCTTTATATAATGCACAATAAAACCTATCAGTTAATACTGTTAGCAAATCAGCTGTAGAAAGAGAGGATCGAAATCCATATTGATGGTCAGAAAGTAAGTTATTAGATTCAAGATGAGAAATTAAGTGTTTGTTAAATAAAGATTCAAAAACCTTGCTTATGATAGGAAGAAGACTAATGGGACAGTAGTTAGACAAGTCAGATTGCTTATCAGAATTTTTAAAAATAACAGATGCCACTTTCCAGCATTGCGGAAAACAAGACTCTAATAAGCACTTGTTTAGAAGTTTTGAAAGTATAGACGACAGCTCCGGAGTACACTTCTGCAAGACTATAACAGGTATGCTGTCCGGGCCACAAGCTGTAGAAGAGTCTAAGCAGGAAATCACTTTAGATACAGAAGCTGGAGTGGTAAAAATGTCAAGCAATTGATCAACCTGTTTGTTGGCTATATCAGGTAGAACGCAACTAGTAGAATCAAGAGATGATATTGATGAAAATTTCTTAGCAAGCAGTTCAGCTTTTTCTTTAGGTAAGGTGACTAAGTCTGAATCATACTAAAGAGGTAGAATTACAGATTTGTCCTTCTTATTGATACTATTAAAGATTCACCAGAAGTCACGAGAGCCTAATTCTTGTGATAAAATACGAGATTTCATGACCTGAGAATAGCGGGCTTTGGCATTAGACAAAACCTTTTTACAATGGCTTCTCGCAGTAATAAACAGGCGTCTGTTTTCTGGAAAATTGTTTTGCTGATAGATACGGAAGTAACGGTTTCGATTGGCAATCGCAGCAGCACAATGTGAAAGATTTCTACCCAAGGGCCATCACAAAGAAAATCACGGAAAGAGTCCCAGTCAGCTTTAAGGTAGTTGTAAGAGGTACGTTGATGGGGGATTCTTATGATGAAGAAAAATGAGATATTAGTTTTAGAGAGATCAAACTGTGATCAGAAGCACCTAAGGGTGAATGTGGAGAAACTGAGCTCTGACTAGGATCAGAAACAAGACATAAGTCGAGTAGAGAAGGTAAATGATTCAGGTTGTCTGGAATGCGAGTTGGAAAGTTGACTATTTGAGTTAGGAATTGAGAAAGGCAAAAGTTGTGGGCTTTAATTCCTGCAGAATCACTGACACTAGAGCCAAGCCAGTGTGATGAGCATTAAAATCACCTACAACAACAATATTGGCTGATGGATAAAGAGAGAGGGCTTGGTCAATATGATCAGAAATAACGTCAAAAAGTGTGCAGTCTTGAGGAGAGCGATATAGAACAAAGAGAAAGGCGATAGAGTGAAGTGGTGCTAAACGAAAGCACATAAAAGAATTGTCTGTGGATTAAAACCTAGTTTTATGACAAATGGGTGAATTCTTATGAATGTAAATGCTCAAGCCAAGCATGTGACTATTGGAGTCTTTACGAATTAGAGGAAGATAACCATCAACACTAAGATCACAATATGAGACAGCCGAACTCAAATTAGTCTCACAAAGAGCAAGTAGGTCTGGTGAACTTTGCAAGAGATAAGACTCAACAGAAGAAGAGTTACTTCGAAGACCACGAATATTAGTGAATGATAGGTTTAGAGAACTTGATGATTATGATGGTTTTTTGTGTTTTATAGTTTTTGGTATTTTATTCATTTTTAAATTTATTAAAGAATTTGACTCAAAGCATAGATAGTACTCAGTACACTGTTTAATAGCCCAAACAATTGCCTCATTACTATTAATAAACCCTAGGCCGTAACAAAGGGCTCCAAATGTAGCCTTATTAGGAGATAATAGAATGAGTTGCCTAGTCATAAAAACAGAGACACAAACAAAACTCATGCATTGAGTCAAGAAGATCCAGCATTCAACATCCTAATCTGTAAACAATGTATTAAAAATATATCTGCGCCAGCCTAATAGATGAAAAATGAGTGCGAGGCTGGCCAGCAGACAGAATCTGTTTACCCCTTAAGTCTTTGCCTAGGAGGCCTTCTACAAGACAGTAGCTGGATGCAATTAACATCTGCTCAAGAAGAGTATTTTTATCGAGACACCATCTCTAGCCTTTACTCAACTAAGAGCCCCAAGGCAGGGGGTGTTTTAAGTTGGAGTAGGCATCTCCTAGCCTTTGCCTAAAAAGGCGTATCCTACAGGCAGCAGGACATGAAGCAGTTTGTACTGAGTTACATGTTACCAGTAGCAGGATAACCTGATCAGACAGACTATATATATATATATATATATATATATATATATATATATATATATATATATATATATATATATATATATATATATATATATATATATATATATATTATATATGTATATAACAGCTTTTTATTTATTTTTTTAATTTTGTATTGGATTCCAACAGCAGGGTAAATTTATTATAATATTAGTTGTAAGTTTAAAAAGTCCTGAGTTTTTTAATAAATTCTGTTTTGGAGCACTGAAAGATAGAAGATTTTTTTATTGTCGTGTCAACTGTTTTCTTAATTATATAAATTTAGACAGTTTAGCATATTTAGATTCAGTCATATTTTGGTGGCTAAAACTTTTATATATCCTTGCAGTGTTTTTCTTTTTCTTTTGTAGTGCCCATGAACTTTTGTAGTGCCCATGAACTTTTGTAGTGCCCATGAACTTTAATTGGGTGTTAAGAGCTTTACAAACAGGAATCATTTTAAAAGTAAAAATGTTTCGGTCAACCTTTTTAACTCTGCAAAATATTTTATTTCATAAAATTAAAAAACTTTTAAATACTTTGCTTCTTAAAAAGTTCTTCACAAATGCTTCATTAATTTTGTTATTAGTTCATTAATATTGTAGTGTTTACTTCATTGACTCTAATTATATTGTAGTGTTTACTTCATTGACTCTAATTATTTTGTAGTGTTTACTTCATTGACTCTAATTATATTGTAGTGTTTACTTCATTGACTCTAATTATATTGTAGTGTTTACTTCATTGACTCTAATTATATTGTAGTGTTTACTTCATTGACTCTAATTATATTGTAGTGTTTACTTCATTGACTCTAATTATATTGTAGTGTTTACTTCATTGACTCTAATTATATTGTAGTGTTTACTTCATTGACTCTAATTATATTGTAGTGTTTACTTCATTGACTCTAATTATATTGTAGTGTTTACTTCATTGACTCTAATTATATTGTAGTGTTTACTTCATTGACTCTAATTATATTGTAGTGTTTACTTCATTGACTCTAATTATACTGATGCTCTACTTACTTACTCTACTTCTAATTTAATTTTTTAAATTTTAGTTAAAGCGTATTAACATAAATGTTAATGTAATTTTTATTTTATTTAACTTAGTCACAGTTAAATAATAAAGTTTAAAAAAAACACAACTTCAAAAAGAAATAGCATTAATTTTTTTTTTTTTTTACGAAAAATTAAGTATTAATTAATATTTAAAAGATTTAAGAATATTTTAAGTGAAAAAATGTAACTTGGTTGTTTAGAAAAATGAAAAAATTATTAAAAATAAACTTTGCAAGAGTTTTTTTATTACAATGTACACAAAAAATTTTAATTTTGAAATTGCTCTTAAAATTGATTTTGAGCAATTTGTGTATGCTAAAAATGTTTTTTTTTTTTTTATTATGGCACTCATGATTTTTTGTGAACTTTTAATAAAAGCAGCATGCAATATAAACTTGAAACCGTACAGAAATATATTATTGAAGGAAGTGCTGAAATGCTGAGAGCTATCAAGTCTCCGCATCACTGTCTTGTCTAAGATCAAGAAATGTTTAGCCTTTTGTTTTTAGTGGTTTGTATTATTGGTGTGGCTAGTCATGTTTAAGCACCCTATAGAAATCTGTAAGCAGTGCTGGTGCCCTTATAACCATACTCATCATTAACATCCCCTAAACTGTCATAAAAAGCATAAGTGACATTGCAGCCCATAATTTTATCTGATTAAGCAAGCTTAAATCTTTTACACCTAAATTAAATATTTGTACACAGTAAGATCAGCATGATATAAAACAGTAGAATAGTGTTTAAATCAGTAGAATGTTTACTCCATAAAATGTTTCTAAAAAATTATTTAGAAAAAAATTTCTTTATATATAAAAAAAAATAATAATAAATATACATTATATATCTTTAAAAAAAAAGCTTATATCAAAAATTGCAGAAACAAATACTGTGAATTGGGAGAAAAAAAATTGGTTTTTAAAAATAATTTGAAAATTCAACTTTTAAACTTTGTGAAAGTCTAAATAATTCTTATAAAAACTTTAAACTATCAAAAGTATTTTTTTGCAACAAAAATTAATACAATTAAAGTACTCTAACACTCAACACTAAAAACTCTCAAGATTTTAGAAGTGAACAATAACTCCCTGTTGATAATCTTACTTTTAAAAATTACCTTCTCTATGTAGTAGGTATATCTTTTGATATACTTTTTTATTAGTCAATTAAAAAATAAACTAAAAACATAAACATTCTTAATTAAAAAAAACAAAAAAATTCAATGTATATATATATATATATATATATATATATATATATATATATATATATATATATTGTAAATAGTTTATTTATAGTTGTTGTTGTTTTTTAAGGTTGGGATCAAGGACTCTTAAAGTAAGATGTTTATACTTTAATGAGATATAATTAATAATATTTAATTTAATGAGTTATATTTTTTTTGTAACAAATAAAAATGTTTTGTTATTGTAGCATGTGTGTTGGTGAAAAAAGAAAGTTATCTATTCCATCACACTTAGGATATGGTGAAAGAGGATCACCCCCAAAAATTCCAGGTAGAGTTTTTCTGAAAATTTTTATTATATAACATCAACTGATCAACTGTTGAAATTCTTCTGTAATAGAATCAGGAAGTTTAAAAATTATTACAACAATTAAAGATTCCACATCTGATCATATAATAACAATTTTTTCAGCAGAATTGTGCATTATGTTTTTTTTATTTTACCCGAATTTAAACAGGTTTATATAAGTCATTATAATTAATATATAAAGTATTCATTACATAATATGAAAATTATTATGCAATAGTTTAGTGCATAATAATTTTATATTATATATATATATATATATATATATATATATATATATATATATATATATATATATATATATATATATATATATATATATATATATATATATATATATATATATATATATATATATATATATATATATATATGCGGTATTGGTGTAGTGGTAAAGCGCTCGCTTCATAAGCGAGATGTTCTGAGTTCGATCCCCACCACGTCCCTGGTAGTACCGCGCTCAACTTGTTTCTCTGCGCAGCGGCCTTGTTTGTCAAGGTTCATGTTTCGGAGTTATAGAGTTAGAGAGGGTTATAACCACTATTAAGTAAGTATATATGTAGCCTCCTCATCTGTAGTGGCCGAGAAGGCCACTACAGATGAGGAGGCTACATATATATACATATATAATAATTTTTATATATATATATATATATATATATATATATATATATATATATATATATATATATATATATATATATATGAGTTAAAGCAAAATAAAAAAAGTTATACAATTCAAAAACAATTTTTGTAGTATAAAATAACTTAGTTATTATGATGACCTCAAGTTGGTTTAGCCATTTGTATAGGTAAAATAATCTGAAAACTCGAACTTTAAATTTTTTATTCAATGTAGTTTACACAAGAATTTTTTAATTTACCAAAAATTTTGTAATCAATATCTAAAAATAGAGAAACAAAAGAAAGTGGTTTTTATTTATGAAAAATTATATTTTTGCAAGAGCTGTAAATTGCTCCCGTTAACCATTTTAGGGGAGTGTGAGTAAGAGCGGGAAGTATAATAATGCAGGCCTCAATATAATAATGCAAAAGCAATAATGATAATACAGGCCTGCCTTATTATATTGGCATTTGAGAAAAATTAGTTGCCAACTTTAGCAAACTTAGCAAGAGTTTAATTATGCTCACCCTCAAGTAAGTGGGATTTAAAATTTTTAAAATTAATTCAAAAATAATACATTAAACTTACTATAAAGAATGCTGGAACTTTTTTTAAAATTCTTTTTTTTAAATACAATTTAAGAGCTCTCTTATTTAAAATTTTTATATGGATCTCCTGAGGACTTCGTAGAACCTAATTTAAATTATTATGACATTTGGGATACTGAATCTTTGAATTCAGAGGAAGAAACAATTTATTTTGAAATGCTTTGTTCGTTATTTTTTATTATAAATTTATATTTTAAAGGTTGGATTTGCTCAAGAGGTTTTAAGAAAATTGGCCTTTTTAAAAAACACTAATTCAATTATTATGTTATAAGTAAAGCATTTAGATATATTTTGAAATATATAATATAAAAAATAAAATTTTGTAAAATGCACCATATTTAAGCACGGTTTTAGACATGATATAAAAATTATTTTAAAGTTTTTTCAGCACATTTCAAAAATGTGCTGAAAATACTGAGCCTATAAGAATGTTAAAAAAACATTCACTTAAAAAAGAAATCTTAACAAAAGAAAAAATTAAATTAAAACTCCGCAAAAATAAAACTCAACTTAGATAAAACTCATGAAAATAATAGAAAATTATTATTATAAATCTCTTACAAATCAACAACCGTAGTTTTTAAATCTTTTGCAGTAGCGATGTTTTTCTAAGATGCAACAAATCTTTTCAGTGTCTTGTTTATGTAGTGTTTTGGATGCTGGTTTTGATGTGATACCAAACGTGATCATCTGCTTTATTAAGGCTTCTTGAGATGGAATCGCTTCAGATTATTTGAAGTTTCACATGTGAAACTTTTATCTAAATAAAGTTTTTATTGCAAATATATTATGCACATTAACATCATATATGGACATATATTTTCAAGTCATGTATGGACCCCACAAACTACATTCTCATTGTAAGATATATCAAGTTTTATCCCAAAACAGCGTTCACCAATCAAACGAAGACTTTATGTTAAAATAATTATTCATAATTTTGATTATTTTATTGCAATAGCAATATTTTTCATTGTGACTCAATGAAAAATACTTATGATATTCTAGTATTAAAAACAAAGTATTGCTCATTTCAAATTTACTTTACGTCTTATGTCAATGAAAGTACATACAGGTAATCTTACAGGTACATACAGGTAATCTTACAGGTACATACAGGTAATCTTACGGATAAATATGATAAGTTTGAGGAAAAAAAATTTTATTCATTGCAACAACTTAAGAGTTAAACTTCAATTAAGTTAAAGGAGGGCAAGAAGATTGTGATGATTTTCTTCTACAATTCGAACTTTGCCTAGTATGATTATCTTGTTGCACCTGGTTTACTTTTGGTTACTTAGATGAAAATCTAATACTGATGGATCAAATATTACGATACTCCTTGTCCATTATCAGTTTAATTGACATTTTTGGTATTGAACCTATTTAAGTAGTAAATCTGTTTCTAGCATTAGAGATGTTCTCCTGTGTTTCAGGTCTTTCAACATCTCTTTTGGTCTCCTTCATTATTCCCAACACCACACTATTCTAAAAATCGCAATTTATTTTCAAGTTTACTTTTGCTTTTAATCTGCCTTATAAGTGATCAAACAGCATGTAATCATTTTTATCTGCCTTATAAGTGATCAAACAGCTTGTAATCATTTTTATCTGCCTTATAAGTGATCAAACACCTTGTAATCATTTTTATCTGCCTTATAGGTGATCAAACAACATATAATCAGTTGTCATCTTGTTTCATTCTTTCCAACTTTTTAATTTGATGAGGACCGTTTAACGTCTTTACAGGTTTATTTGAGAATTTATAAACTGAAATCATTATCCACATATTGTTTTTATAAATTGTATCAATGAACTTTTTTCATTAACTTTCGAATCAGTTCTTTTCCAAAGGTAAACATTATTTTGTCTACTCATGTCAACCTACTGAAAAGCATGGTGTGAATGAAGTAAGTACGATTTAGACAAATCGAATAGATGTTGTACGATTTAGACAAATCGAATAGATGATTATGTTTTACATTTATTAGAGATGAGGCACTTTTTTAAGTTTTAAATATACAAAATTTTTGTGAAGTATTGAATCATTCAATATTTTGAATCGACAACCATTGTTCACTTCGTCACCATCGACAACCATTGTTCACTTCATCACCATCGACAACCATTGTTCACTTCATCACCATCGACAACCATTGTTCACTTAATAACAGAGTAATAAGTAGTTGTATACCCAACGCGATCAGTTAAATAGTCACAAGTAATCTTGTAATTTTTGCTATCGGTTGATTCCAAAGTTTGTCTATTTTGTTTATTTCCTGTCCCCCTTGTACGCACCTGTATGGATTTAACGATACTCACTCCTCCCCAATCGCGTACTACGCATTATTTATTACAAAATCAACCCACCTTTCCCAACCTAAAATTTTTTAAAACATAAACAAAAAAAACTCTCAGTTAATTCAACATTTCTGTTACATAAAATTGATTTTCAAACTCGTGAGATTCGATGCTTCTAATTGAAAAAAAAAAAAAATCAAATTTTAGGAGAGATAATGAACGAGGGATAGTCAAACCGCGAACGTACTCGCTGTCTTTAACACACCCTTTCCCCGTGTACGCGTTCTTATGTTTTTGGGTAAACCCCTCTCCCCCTAAACTTGTGCACGTACTTTATGAAAGACCCTTTCCTATTTTAAACTACTTGTTTACTTTAAATTAGGAAACAAGTAAGAATGTTCAATTTAAAGAGGCAAAAAATATGTAAATGATTTTTGATATTTTTGATTAAGTAGGGATAAACCTTAATAATCTAAAAATGAATATTGTAAATATTTATTACGTAATATGTTTTTCTTAAGGTGGTGCTACATTAATCTTTGAAGTTGAATTGGTTGGAATTGAAGGCAAAAACAAAAAAGATTTGTGAACGTTTCATTAGTTTTATATAAGAAATAAATATTGTTTTAAACTTTTTGAATTTTTTTAAATTTTTTGCATTACCAAATTAGACAAACTTGCTAATTTTAAAACATCGTGGCTCATTAAGTTAATATAATAAAATTTTTTAATTTTTTGTTGTCGCACGGTGCCTGTTGTAAAGCCATAATACACGGTTTTCGATATTCCCAAAAGTTGTAATACAAAAAAATTTCGAGTAAACAAACATTCAAAATGGTTACATTTTATGAAGGAGTCAAGTTATTTTTCGAACAGAAGTTTTTAAAAGCAGAAATAGTTATTTTGAAATTTAACTTAAATCATTCTTGCTTTAATTGTAATAAGTAGTTATTGGTGCAATGGCATATTGTGTCGTAAAAAGTTGCTTAAATTGAAGTTATAGACTTATGAAATGGAAATATGAAATATGCACAGAACATAAATGTAAAAAATAGGAAGATGGATATAATTGTGCATCACCTTTTCAGTTATTTCCTTTTCCAACTATAAAAAAATCTCAACGTGAAATTTGGATCAAACTTGTTAACCGCCTAAAAAGCCCTCCTGGAAAAAACGATTTTTTTCTATCCAAAGATACTCGAGTTTTCTATCCAACGAAAGATACACGAGTTTGCTTCAATCATTTCAAAAATAAAAAGCCTACATTAAAAAATCCTTTTCCCACTTATAACTTAGTTGCTCTTTTTTGCCTCTAACAATAAAGAAAAAAAACAAATAGTACAATAAATTCTCCACGCAGCTTTACCTAAAAAATATAAGCCAAACGTAAACGTAAAAATTGTATTACATACTTTTTTTTTTTGATCAAAATTGAGCTAATACAACTTTTTTTTTGAGATAATACAACTTGAGATAATACAACTTGAAGATATGAAACTTGAGATAATACAACTTTTTTTTTGATCAAAATTGAGACAAAAAGATCATTATCTTCTTTATCAAAACAGAAAATTAGATATAAAGTAAATATCAGGTAAATAAAAATAAAGTCAAAAATAATCAAAACAGTTATCAACAACTGACAAGAAGTATAACTTTTACGTAAATATTCCTTCCATGAAAGTTTTTAAAATTTTCCATGACCTTACAAAACCAATTGTACATCATTGATTTAATATCAAAACTAAAATAAGATGGTCTCCTTAAAAATCACGAATAAAAAGACACCAAAAAACGTGGTAGATGCAGAAAATTATTTTACAAGATAAATTTTTACTTGTTCTGTTGAAATTACGCCTTGGATTATAAAGCATTGACATAGTTGGTAGATTTAATGTTTCTCTTGTTACTGTTTCGAAAATGTTTAAATATTGAATGAGGCGTTTCACAATATTTTAAATCATTTGTTTACTTTCCAGATGAATAAAAGGTTCGTTTGAACCGCTCTGATCGTTTTAAAGATAATCCAAGTCTGTTAAGAATATTTGACTGCTCCAAAATTTTTATAGAAACACCAAAAGATTTAGAAATGCAAAGTACAACAAGGTCTGAATACAAGCACCACAATACAATGAAGTTCCTTGTATCGGTTACCTCTAGTTTTTTCATAAGTTTTGTTTCAGAGGCATATACTGGAGGAATATCAGATAAGACAATAACATTAGATTGTGGCTACCTTACTAAATATTGATAATGAGTTTGCTGTTTATAGGATTATTTTTATTTCTCCACCTGGCAAACGAGGAACTTCTCAGATGATACACGAAAAAGTAGTAAAAACAGGTAATATTGCTAAAATTATAATTCTCATTAAACAGATAACTAGAAGAATTTTTCGAATAATTGGACAAGAATTTCCTATATCATTTCTTGACAGTCTTAACGACATCATCATAATTTGTAAAGCGCTTTCGAATTTTAAATGTTTTATCAAGAAATAATACTATTTTATGATGAAACATTATTTAATCATTGCTAGAAAGTAAATATGCGTGTGTGTGTGTGTGTATATATATATATATATATATATATATATATATATATATATATATATATATATATATATATATATATATATAAAGTAGTAGAAAATTACTTAACAAAATTTTTTTTTATTTAACACTGTGTTTCATCAATAAAAGTCGCAAATGTCTTAATTATTGAAAATTTTCACACACTTGTGAAATATGCTGACGCTGTTATTAAAAGAATTCTTTAGAATTAATTACTTCTGCTATTTAAAAAAAGAAATTTTTTAAAAGGGGGGACTTAATGTAACTATTATTTGATCTCACTTATTTTTATAGTTTTTTAGAAGAAACTTATTTTCGTGCCTGCATTTAGAAATCAATTCGGATTTTTTGTTTAATAAACATTCTTAATTTGCATGTGTAATAATTTCAAATATTTCTTGTTGGCATAGTATACATTTTTAGGAAATATTGCTATATGCAGGTGCTGTTTTAAGGATGGACCAATTCAGTATAAAATCATCAATATTTTTATCGTTTAGTTCCCATATATATTTTGACAGCATGGTGTCTTTTGAATACTTTTTATTTTTAAAGGATTGCTTATGATTGGCAAAACGTTTTTTCCATTCACCCTCTGTTATGCCAAGATATTGTTTATCAGGTACGTTCTTAGAGGAAACAACACATTTATATATCACATTTTTGGATAAACAACTTCCACTCAATAGACAATTGTTTTTTTGTTTACAATTACAATTTTCTGTATTTTTTTCATTTAGGATTTCTTTTATGTTTAACAAATCATTATTGTGACCTTTTATAATTCTTTCCATATTTTTTGTGCAACTGTAGTTAACTTTAATTGTATTTCGATTAAAAATTATATGTAATTTATTAGAGGGCGGGAAATGCTTATCAATTAATTTTAAAAACACTTTTCCTATGTTACTGGAAACATTTTTTCTATATGGGGGATTGAACAAAGTTACGTTTAATTAATCTAAACTTAACTATCTATTTTGTTCTTTTGTGGGTTTTTTTCAGGGTCAAATTTTAGTTCAAAATTTTGAAAACCACTTTTTCTAAGGGCGTCTTCAAATATTTGTTTAGAGGAATTGAATACACCCGGTGGGAAGTGAGCTAACGACTAGCGAGCGACTAGCTAGCTTTATAGCGATTTTCTAGCGATTTTTCTTTTCTTATTTTATTCTTTCGTAATGTCTTTAACATCTTCAAAAATTCGATTTTTAGTGTTGGATCTAT
>NC_088928.1:13197500-13210000 GCF_038396675.1 Hydra vulgaris
ACAGTGGCATAGTAAAATTACGACTGTTTTTTAATTTAGATGGTTTGCCTGTTTTTAAATCTTCTAAATTATCATTTTGGCCAATTCTAATGTCATTTAGGGATTATAATCATATTGGTGCACTTCCTGTAGCATTGCACTGTGGTGTAGAAAAACCAAATTTGAATTTTTATCTTAAACAACTGGTTGATGAATTGCAAATTTTAAGTGTTCCTTTTGATTTGAAAGGACAACAAATGGTTATTTCTGATGTTGATTTTATCTGCGATACCCCTGCACGTTCATTTGCTCAAAATATTTTTAATCACAATGCATACTACGGATGTGGGTACTGTAATATCAAAGGTGAGTATTGTTACAATCGTATTATTTTTACAGATCAGAATTGTACACCACGTTCTGATGAAAGTTACAAAAGTATATCAGAAAATAATCAGCATGGCCCTTCACCTCTTTTGAATATTCCTCAATTAAGTGGACTGCAATCGTCATGTCCTCCAGAATATATGCATCTGGTACTCCAAGGTGTGGTGAAAAAGTTATGCACATATTATTTCACTAAAGTACCTTTTCTGCATTTATCTTGTAGACTTTCACAACATTTACTGAGTAAATTATCCGCTGAAATCGATGATATAAGGAAGTATTTACCATCAGAATTCCACAGAAAACTTAGTTCTTTGGTTAATTTTAAAAACTGGAAAGCCTCTGAATTTCGACAGTTTGTTTTATATCTTGGACCATTTCTCTTACATGATAAATTGCCAGATCGGTATTATGACCATTTTATTATGTTGCACTTCAGCATGTATGTTTTGGCTTCTGATGAATATGTTGCTTATCATGTTATTGCATCTGAGTGTGTTAAAAAATTTGTTGAATTTATGCCTATATTATTTAGCAAAAGATCTATGGTCTATAATGTGCATGTGTTAATTCATCTAGCTTTTTTTGTAGTAAAATATGGACCTTTGGACTCATTTTCTGCATTTCAATTCGAAAATATGTTGGGTTTATTAAAAAGACGAATTAAAACAGGTAGAAACATTTTTCAACACGCAATTGTTTGCTTAAATGATCTTCGATCAGTAACTAATAATCACTTGAACACTGTAAAGATTTCTACTGATCTGCCGGATTGTGCTTTTGTTATTGATGATGGTTCCATTGTTTTATGCACTAGTACAAGTCTTGACTGTTTACATATATCTGGAATTCTTTTATCTTATGTGAAGCCACTTTATACATTTCCGTACTCATCAAAAGTCCTTAGAATTGGATATTATCAGAAAAGTCGCACACATGCTTATAATGTTAGACCCATTCGAAAATGTATCATGATTATTTGTAGGGAAAACTACTTTCTAATTATCCCATTGGTCTGCAAATTAAACTAAAGTTTTAAAGTTGCTATGGGTTATAATTTTAATTTATTTACAGAACTTGATTAGTTTTTTTTTAATTTTTAAAAAAATTTTGTGTTGATTTAAAAATATATCAATTCATTTGAAGTCTTTATACTATTTTAACTGTGTATTTTCTAAATAATAAATGTATACTTTTTATGTTACATTTTGCAAATGTTTTATTTCAGATGAATTATATTGTATACTTGTATTGTGACAGTGAAGTTCTGGAATTAAAAAACTGTGAAATAATAATGTCAGAGAAACTAAAAAATTGGTCTATGGATGATTGGAGATCTCGTGGTCAAACATTAACGGAAGATGACCTTCAAATAAAGGCAATGCATAAGGATGGTATAAATGCGGCATGCATATTACAGATAAGTATTTTATACCCTGTTGGAATTAAAAAATAAAAAGTGTTTCAGTAGTAACATTTTTTAAAAGTAAATTAATCTTACAAAATTGTATTTTTTATTTATTTTATACGTTTCAGTTGGAATTGATACGAAATTGCTTATTCAAAAAATTCAAAAACTTGTAGTAAACAAAAATTTTACTCCTAAAAACGGACTCCTTAGACTTATTGATCGTGTGGGTCAAACCAAAAGGCAGAGCATTCCACCATTGAATGTGAGTGTTTTTAAACCAATTTAATAAATTATTTATATTGTAATCAATATACTAAGTATTGCAGAAAATGTGTTGAATATTTAATTTAGGTACTTTAATTTTTATGATCTAAATTTATTTTGATTTCTGGTGGGCTTTCTTGATAATATAGATTTTTGTATACGTTTATTGTACATATAAAACTATGATTGTACAAATACTAAAAAAGTTATTTGTTTTGTAGCATATTCTCACTGCAGAATCAGAAGTAGAAATTGAATTTAATACATCAAAAAAACAAGAGAACTCCTATAAATCTACAAAACGGAAAGAGAAAAGAAAAAGCCTTTCTGAAGAACCGTCTTTACCATCATGGCCGTTGTGGGAGCCACCAAAGCTCCCCAATTCCAATTCAGTATACATTTTTAACAATTTTTTATCCCATTTGTGAAAATAAGAATTTTTATTTGGTTTCATTTGAATGGTTTGTTTGTTGTTTTTTTTAGTTACCATTTTTAAATGAAAGAATCAGTATAAAATAATTAGAATATAGTGATAGAGTTTTTATATCATTTAAGAGTATTTATAATCATTGTTAATCTTGTTTTAGAACCTTCTGTCTGTCTCTGCCTCAATGGATCAAGTAGATGACTCGCCAGTTACACAGACAGTGTCTCCATCAGAGTTGCAGTCTGTTTCACAAATTCAACCACTATTGCATTCATCTTCTTCCTTTTCTTTGCCATCTCAAAAAAATGGGATAGACCAAATAAATAACTTTATTCTGAAAGCAAACGTTGAACCCAATACTGTTGAAGGCAATCAATTTATAGTGAATGCCATGTACAGAAAAGTTTGTGGGTTGGAAACCGAAATGTGTACCATACGTTCACTTTTAGACACTAACCATGGTAATAACGAAAATATAAATATAGATTATTTACCAGCAAATTCAGTTGAAGAGTTTGATTCACTAGAAAAAAAATAATTCACTCTAATGATAAAGATATCATTTGCAGAAAGATGAAGCAAATTGGTGGGAAAAATGTAAGTGACTTTTTAAAAAATGCTTTAAAAACTTGCATAACAGACAAGCTATGTTGCAGCATCAATCGAACTGGTGCAGATAAAAAGCGTAGGTTTATAGGACCAGTCGAAAGTTTGATTTTTGATGCAGCTTACTGTTTATTTCCAACTGCCACTGAATCCAGTATGACTACCTTAATTGCGAAACACTTGAAAAAATCTAAAGATCAATATTTTGCAACAAGAAAGAGAAATTCTTCTTTAACAAATGATTTAAACAGTCCTGTTAGAAAAATTCGGAAATTAAACACTGACTCGTGTAGTGATTCCAGTTAAATTATTTTTTAAATTTGTTTTATTATTTATTCATCTTTTTTTTTTTTTAGTTATTTTATTCTTCATATATATTTTTAAATAACTTTTAATATTATTAATTTAATTTAAGCAAAATCATTTAGTTGTTAATGGCTTTTTTTATTTTTTAAAAATAATTCATACATTTTCTTTTAACATTTTATAATGACTTTAACATTTATAATTTTTTATTGAAACCAGTTTTAACATTTTGTATTTAATTTGTTATAAATGCAATCTTATTTCAATGGTTATAATTCATTCCCCTGAAAAATATAGCATGCGATTTTTTCAGGAATATCTTCTAGCCTAACCGATATTTTCTAGCCTAGAAGTGTAGTTATTGTTACGAGTTTTCACTAGCTATTCTCTACCTTAATTAGCTAGCGGGTCGCTAGCTTATTTAGCTAGCAATTCGCTAGCTTATCAAGCTAGCGATCCTCGTGGCCAAATCGCTGTCTTTATCGTAACGACTTGTCGCTAGCTAGTCGCAATTTTTTGTAGCAAGCGATCCTCGTGGCCAAATCGCTATCTTTATCGTAACGACTTGTAGCTAGCGATCCGCTAGCTTAAAAAGGTAGCGATCCTCGTGGCTAAATCGCTGTCTTTATCGTAACGACTTGTCGCTAGCTAGTCGCAATTTTTTGTAGCAAGCGATCCTCCTGGCCAAATCGCTATCTTTATCATAACGACTTGCAGCTAGCGATCCGCTAGCTTAAAAAGCTATCGATCCTCGTGGCCAAATCGCTGTCTTAATCGTTACGAATATCGCTAGCCGATTTCCCACCGGGTGCATTTTCATTAGAGGAGTTTTGGTTTAGCCTGTTATTAATTGAAATTGGGATTTGTTTTAGAATTTGGGGTAGATGATTTGAGTTAATATACAATAATTCATTGTTTGGTTTTTTGAAAGGCTTATATGAATTTATAGTGAGGTTAAATGTGACGTCAAGAAAGTTAACAATTTTTAAATTTATGTTCATTTCGATTTTAAAGGTCTAAATCATTTATAATGATTATTTTACTTAAAAAATCTAAAATATATAGTCCAACAAATTCACAAATTTCTGCTCCATCATAACTGCCCATTGTTATATCAAAGCTGTTGTGCATGTTTTTCCAAGTTTCCTTTTTAAATTAAAGTAAGGTTTTTCTACAATGTTTAATTATACGGATTGTTTCTTTAGGACAACACTTAACCAGGTAGTTTAAACCTTATTCCTTACCAATGTGTTGGTAGGTAATACGGCGTAAACTTTCTTGTTAAATTCTAAATTATCTTAAATTTGATCCAAATGTAAATTTGGATCAAATTAAGATAATTTAAAATTTTTTTTTAGAATTTTTTTTGCGTAGTGGTAGATAAGACTTTGATGCAATTGCACTAAATAGTTTAAAGTCATCAATAGATTGTGTTTGAAGAACTAAAATCATTATTATTACTCATTTTAATTAGATGCTTTGCAGCGTTATTTACAGCGATAATCGGTTTGTTTACTCGAAATTTTTATTTCTGTATATTCTTGTGTATATATTTTGTATAACAAAAGTTGAGTTTTGAAAACCGTGTGTTAAAAGTATAAGATCCCACAAAATACTTTAAAAAAAAATTTAAAGCATAAAATCGTGTATTTCTGACCTGAACTTTATTGCTGAACGAGAATTTAAAAACCATTTTTCAAATTCAAATTTTCGAGATATTAAACTTTCTACTGGCTGGGTAAATTTGATCTGCTAAGCAACATGCATTGCAATTTCTTTTATCTAATAAACTTTAAATAATAAATCATGCAGAGTAGATGAAAGTACTACAAGTAATGGAGAAGATTTTATGGAAATAGATATACCAAAAGTTTACTAAATGATTCAACATTCTTAGGAACTTCTGTTATTAGTTTTTGAAGAACTAAAGTTTTATACTTGCACTGTAAGGTAAAAGATTATTACATCTGTCCAACAACATCTGTAGAGCAGTCCAAGATCATCTGTACACTTTTGTCCAAGATTATCTGTATTTTTTGTATTCAAACAACATCTGTCCAATATCTGGAAATTTAAATGACCCCTAACAACATCTTTAGGAAGATGTAACTACATACGGTAATTTTTCTCCAAGTCCAATAACATCTGGAAGAATTTCCACCAGATGTAATTACATCTGAAAAAAATTTTTTATGTAACTACATCTGGTTAGAATAATGCATTTATATTTATGTTTTTTTTAGATGTAACTACATCAGAAAAAACCATATATGAAACTACATCTGATTAAAATAATAATGCATTATTTGATAGTGGCATCAATTTAGGATAACTTGTAAAAAGTTTAGGTAATTGGAGCCAGCCCAACCCGCCCCGATCCCTAATTGCCCCCTTCCTAGAATTACGTGTCCTAAGGCCATAAAAAAATATTTAAGTTCTATCATAAACTTATGTTATCAAAAAATTATGTTAAATAATTGTTCGTTAGAGGTTAATATTGTACTTTTTACAAGCTACCTGCAAACTGAAAGCTACTTTAAAAGTATTTGCAGTTGTAAGCGAAATTGCGTTTTTTGGCGCTTTGATATAGTTTGGACTGTGCTCTTCAACTTTTCTCATTCGCCAAAACTAACTGAAACCCTGGTGAATGGATTATAGAGCTTGTTCAGCCCAGTAACCTAATAACCTGAGCCTACAGAATATAAAATGTACAAAATAAATTAAAGTCTGTTTAATAATTGTCGTAGTTTATGCAAAATTTATCTTGCATAAATTGTTATATGCATATATTGTAATAATGAGTATTTAATTACTATTGTTATAATTAATTAATACTATTATAAACTTTTATCAAACTTAAAATTTATTTATAAAATTGAAGACTCCATTTTTCATGTCGATGAATTCGATAATAAGTTGCTCAACTATGTGTTCCTTCAAAGAAATTAAAGCCCCTAGATTTCTATAGCTCGTAGAGAGAACTGCTCTGTATCTTTGACATAAGTAGAGCTTAATCATTTCCAAAATAGCCATGGACTATCTTTTTAAAATCTCTAAGTATCTTAATGTATTTGGCAGCGAATCTCTAAGACTGAAAAAAAAGCTCAAAGCATTCTATGTTTTTAAGCAACTAATTGCAAGCATTGTCTTTAAACAATGCTGCCCTTGGTAGGATACTGTAACCCACACTCCTTGTTTTCAAACAAATTTTTTTCAATCTCTTTTAAAATTTTGTCTACAACTTTTAACAGTATATGTAGACCGAGAATATTTATAAGCTCTATTTTTTTTGTGCCCTGTTAATAAAATGGATTGAACAACATTTATGTACATTTTTGGATTTTTTAATTTTGCACCATCAGATATCCATTTCGTATATTTTGCACAAAAATTCTAAAATAATAATGATCAGCTTTTTTAAAGTTAGGAAATGAGGTCATGGGTGCTTTGATCTTGCAATTTGAACCATTGAAGCAAAACCTTTAGATCATCAGATACTATGTAATCTAAGAAAAAATGTTTAATTTATCAATTTAGCAAATCACCATAAGAGTATCTTTTTCTACCTACTAAACATGAATAAAAGATCAAAATGAATGATACAAGTTGCATTCTAGTTATCTAAAAAATTGTAGGTAATAGATTACCTACCTCTCTGTTTTCATTTACTTCTAATAACAATGGTAGTTTATCACCTTTCAATAATTTTCCAATCAGCTTGTTGTTCTCAGTCAGTTTAATATAAAAACCAGAAACCGTTGTTCTCAGTCAATATGGAAACCAGATTCCACACTTTTCCGTCCTCCTTCACTCCTCAGAAAGTGTACAACTTCAATCATAAAGCGATTACTTAGAAGTTATGACAAAGTTATTTAAAAATTGGCTTATAAGTAAATTACAAAAAGGTAAAAAATTTTTAAGCATCAAAACCTTACCTGGTATATTAGCTTTAGTTGAAGTTTGTTCAATATATCCAAAAAAAAAAAGGAAAGGTTTCTTAACCTCAGTCTTTCCGACCAAGACAACAAGCCAAAAGTTCTCAAAGCTGATTCATTTGTGCTCAAACCTTTGATAGAACTGAGTAGAACTTTTCCTTGCGTTGTAGGGATGTTGATCTTACAATAGCCGTTAAATTCTTTTGTCTTTTTAACTTCGTGCAGAAATGTGGAATTCCTTGTGACACTTGAACATAGCAATCTGGACAAATAAGTCTTTTTGGAGATTTATTTGAAACGTCTTCGGCGCCTTTACCATTTTTAACTTGCACCCATTTTCACATATAAAACATTCTCATTTTTAGTCTTTGACAAAATCAACGTGCTCTTTCGCATGAATAGGCATTTTAAATGAATGCTTCAAATAAAAACTTCTGATATGCATTTATAATATTGGCATGATATATCGGCCCCATTAATTTCAATTAATGACCAAAAGCATGTTTTCAATTCATATGTCAATACCTGTAATGATTACACGTATTTGTAATTAGTGAATTATACTATTTCAGTTATAAACAATTAACGATGGCTAGCCGTTGCTAATTGTTAATATTTGAAATTGTAATAACAGAATTCTAATAATAGTAATAACTGAATTAGCATTGAATTAGCAAATGAATTAGCAAATGAATTAGCAAATGAATTAGCAAATGAATTAGCAAATGAATTAGCAAATGAATTAGCAAATGAATTAGCAGAAATAACTGAATAAGTAGTTAATAAAGTTGACAGTTCAGTTTTCAATTTCACTTTTGAAACTCGAAATACATGCTCGTGGGCATGGACCTTCTTAAGACAATTTTGTTAGAGAAGATTCTTCAATCCCTAACCACCCCCACCCCTAGGGTCTGGTTCCTAATAGAAATTTTTCAATTTTTTTTCGTTTTATATTAAACTAGATTGAAATTCCAATTTTTATATAAAAAAAAAAATTATAGTTCAAAAGTTACGACCATTCAAAGTTATTTCAGGGGGTAAATGAGAAGAATTTTAAACTTCTTATGGTCATAAACCTTAAACTAAAGGAGATTTTTTGATAAAATTTGAAATCTGTCGATAAACTTTAATCTAATTTATAATAGAACTTAAAATAATTTTTCATGATCTTAGGAGACGCAGTTCTAAGGAGGGGGCAATTAGGATTCGTAACGGGGTTGGATTAGCTCCAATTACCTAAACTTTTTGAAGCCATCCTTATTTGATACCAGTAACAACATACTAGAAATTTGAGAATGTTTCATGACTCTTAGCCCAGTATATTTGTTGCTCAAGATGGGTATCTTGAGCAACAAATTTACTGAGCACTCGCCTAAAATACATGATTTCTTCCCAGGCTCCTGGTGAGTAAAGTTGTTTTTAACATTTTTGGAACAAGGATGAGTCTTCTGATGATAATCAAAAATTTCAGGGGATGTGTTGCAAGGTCTTAGAGCATGTTCCTATGCACCATGACTTATAAATATTGCTCATTATTTCCCGAATATAGAGCCACAATTTTAGAATACGCATATACAAATATGTTGGATCCAGATTACAAAGGACCAACATTGCATGACATTGGGCAAAGATACAACTTGACTAAGATATCCAGTGTTCAACATGTCGGCCGAATTTAAGAACACACCCCCATCACAATCATACACAAACACAGCTTCAAGAAAACAAAATAACTGTATACGTAAGAAGGTCTTGTGAAAGTATGAAGGTCCTAACTTGTGGAAAAAAGGGTTGATAATCCGGAAGGAAGGACCTCCTTGAAAACGAATATTAATGCGGAGTTACAAAGCTTTTTAACAACAACACCGATATACTTTCTTACTGAAAGAACCAATCATTTAAGTATCCCAAACTTACCCGCTTCACCAAGAAAACATTGGCTCTTTTTTGAAAAACTTGTTTATATTAAAGAAAACTTAAGACAGATGAAGAAAATGCATGACGTGAACAATTTTATAGTTTGATTCAATTTTACGAAAAAAAAATTAAAATTTCTTTCCAGTAAATTTCCTTTTCCATTGTTTCCATTAGCACAATAGCAAATAACAATAACCAAATAAATTTTTTGAATCTAGCTGCTTTATAAATTTTATCTTTATTCTTTTGATACATTGTTTAACGATCCAGTCTTTCGATGCAATGTTTATTGATGATGGTTATTCGATGCATTGATGTTTAACGATGCGTATTTCAATGAGTCGAAAACGACGCATCGGCGTATTTAATAATGTTAAACGATACATCGCCACCACCTAGTTTTTTTGATACCATAATGATTAATCGTGTATAAAAAAACTTAGCGTGATATAACTCATTAAAATATATGCCCATCAGATTCAATACCCGTTTCAAACGTTTCGGGTCTAGATCTGATCCATTAACAACTCTAACTATATTCATAGTAAAAAATAATTAGATTTTTTTTTTTATATTGGATATTTTTGTTACGCAAACGTACGATTTCCGAACCGAATTAGACAACGCTCTCCAACCCCCGTACCTTTTTAAAAAATCAATTTTTAATAAATCATAAAACAAAAATCTAAATTTTTTTTTCTGATATAGAAAAAATAAACTACCAGTTGTTTATTAAACAAAATTCAAGATATTTCATGATTTTTTAAAATTAAGATATGTTTTATGATTTAAAAAAAAAAATCACGAAACAACAACAAAAAAAAAACCATTGGTTACGAAACTTTTATAAAAAGATTTATCTTCCAACCATCCCAAGTGAGTGATCAGTTTTTGGATTAGCACTTATACGTTGAACAGCAACAATAGCTTGATTAATTTGAGTTTGTAGTTCTCGGAGATGGTTGATTTGCAGCAAGCGTAGTATTTTTAAAGCTTCGGTTACACCCTCGTCTAAAAAATGAAATTTTATTTAATTAAAACAAAATTAAAACAAAATGTACTATTAAATGCATTATGCAAACTAGACATATGTGTATATATATATATATATATATATATATATATATATATATATATATATATATATATATATATATATATATATATATATATATATATATATATATATATATATACATTAGGGTGGCCCTTATTTTTGAAGTTTTAAAATATCATTGTCTGACCCCTCAGATGAGTTTCAATATATAAAAAAATAATTCAGGCCAAATATGAGCAGGATTGAACAATATTTAGAGGTGGCTCAACTAAGCTTTAGTTTTGTGAGTATACCAAAATCGGCGAAAAAAAATTTCAGGTTCTTTTCAATAAATGATTTTGAATATTAAATGAATAAATATATTTCAATCAATAATTTGAACTAGATATCATGTTTCAATAATGTACTAATCTAAAAAATAATTAAATATAAAATTATAATAAATATAAAGGTAATAACGCATAAAAAAATGTTCTTCAATATATCTAAATAAATAATTTATAATTTTCCTCAGTAATTTTATTAATTCATAATTTTCTTCAGTCATTTTTTTCAGTAAACAAAACTAAACATGTAATATAATTTAATATTAGCACCTATTGGGCATCTTATATAATATTTAAATAAATCTTGTGCTAGTTCTTTGTAGCCATCTTGTATTATAAATTTCTTCTTCTACTGTTGTTTGTTAATTAATCAAAATAAAATTTCTATTTAATAGTTATCAATAATCACAGATATTAGCAATCAGCAAAGGTTAGTATGTCAATTTAATTATAAAATATATTATGTTATATATATAATTATATGAGGGAGTCTGTATGACTGTAGATTTCGTTTTGTATTATTGCATGGCATGTCAATGGCATGTGTAATTTTGTAATTTGTTTATGCCAAAAATTGCATAGTTTAATATTATGTTATAATATTATGATGATTAGTATAAATCTGTTTGGCATTTTCAGATGGCATTGCGTTCACAAATTTATCTTGTTAGCCCTGCTGAAAGAATTGAAGGTAGTAAATTGCCATCAGGGAAGCAGGTTCTTGGTCACTTTCTACATCTCCACAATGTTTTGAAAGAGGATATTCGAAAGGCTGCAACCCACGCTATTGAGAAAGTTGAAGATTTCTGGTTTCGAGCTAAAATTCCAACCAGGCATCATCAAGATTCCATCAAAAAGCTTGAGCAATTATTCTTCGAGTGGAAAAGTCTAAAGAAAAACAAGAGCCGCAAGACCGAGACTCAACAAACAAATGAAACCGCATTTTCAGCCGCAATAGAAGAACTGTTCGACATTGCACATGCTGACGCCATGGAGCTAATTGAGAATCAAGAAGATAAGGTCTTTCTGGAATCTCAAAGAAAAAAGGGACGACCTGGCTGCATGGGCGGAATCGATAAGGTTCTGCTTCAACAACAAAAAAAGCAGAATGAGAGAAAGCAGATATTGCAAAAGAGAGTACATCGATCTCAACTTGATAAAAACACCTTGCTAGATAAAGCTGTGTTGGAGAGCAGCAGCGCTGATTCAGAAGAAAGTCAGTCTGAACCTGAAGATGAGGATCCAGTTCTAAGCACAAGTACTGTTACTCCTTCTTCTTCATCACGAAAGCGAGGACGCCAAAGTGTTGTTTCACCACAGCTGGCATCTATGCTTGATAGAAATAAAATGAGCGACAGGGCTGCTATGATGGTCATCGTTGAGGCTTCGAGGGCTCTTGGACAAGACGCTGAATCACTCGCTTTGAATAGATCAACCATCCAACGACTCCGTCGGAAACACCGACAGCAAATTGCCTCCGGAATCATTCAACATTTCAAGCCAAATACTGCTCTTACAGTACACTGGGATGGCAAGCTGATGCAAGATCTGACTGGAACAGAGAAGGTGGATAGGTTGCCCATTCTTGTCACAACAATGGGGAAGACAAAGCTTTTGGATATTCCAAAGATTCCTGCAGGTAATACATAATGGTATAATATATAATGGTATAATATATATGCCTACTTTTATTTTAGTTAAATGTTTTTATAAATTTCGAAATCATTTATTATTATGAAATGTGAATGTGAAATCATGTCAGACAAACTTTAATAAAGACTACTATAAATTACTTTTTAGGCACTGGACAAGACGAGGCCAAAGCAGTCTATGATGCTATCCGAAAATGGGAGCTGGAAAACTTTGTCCATGGTATGTGTTTCGA
>NC_088928.1:13215000-13235000 GCF_038396675.1 Hydra vulgaris
CACATATACACATTTAGATGTCTATGCTTTAGCATTCTCAAAAAACACAAACATGTGTTACTCAGAAAACATTAAAATAATAACCAGGGCAATCAATAATATGCTCTAAAAATATATATATTTTAAGCGTATAAATTATGTCCAGAAAAAACAATTTTAAGCAGTTAAAACCTATAAAATATGTCCTATAAAACTTTTTTTCTCTTTTTTGATAATGAAAACTCGCTCATTTGTATTATTTTAGTTTACTATGGTAACAAGATCAAATTGTATACATTTAAAAAATTTCACTCTTGATGCAGATTTTAAAAATATATATTTTTACATTTGATACAAGTTGATCAATATTCGAATATATGCTTAATATTACCTTACATACTCTGTGTAAGAGTCCATCTGAAACCATAGATGGTTTAGTATCCATGGGCAAGATAGACTAAGTGTGTTATTTTGGAGTAAAATTTAAAATACTTGAAAAAAAAAAATTTATATTTATAATAACATTATATTTGTGGTCATATGAGTTATTTAAATTTAAAAAAAAAAATGTTATGTTCTTTTAAATATACTTTAGTTCTCTAAATAAAACTTTTTATAAAAAATCATTAGTACGAGTGAAGTGGCTATAATCTTATAATGACAAAATAACACTACCCTGCAAATTAATTTTTTTGTTGTTGCTGATTTTATTTACAAATTTTATAATGATTATCAATAAAGCAGAGCTGACTAACTTGAATAAAAATTATAAAAAACAATTATAACCAAAGCAGTGAAGCCCGTCAGTGAGCTATTAGCAGGTTAGTTCTTCTTAGAAAACCCAAAAACCAAATCAAACTCTTTACAACCAAGTAAAGTAGCAGGTGGTTGTTAAAAAGCTTATGGTTGACTTGTTTTCTTATGATATTAAATTGTGTATATTATATCAATAAAATACCTGATCGGTATCAGTATGTACACTATATATAGACATAGATAAGTATACACATGTTCAAAATATCTTCTTAAAATTTACTCTAAGAAGCCTTCTATATTTATTTTCTAATAATTTAAATCGATTAAACATTTTTTTAGTGTAGATTACCTGTTTTTGATTTTCTTTAATAGAAGCTTCGCTTAACCTTTGTTCAATAATACTAGTTATGGCCTAAAAAGAAAAGAAGTAAAAAACCTGTTAAACCTGTTTTATTTTAAGCCAACATTTTTAAAATCTGTATATCTATCATTACATAAATAATATAATAATAAATATCTACCTGCAATAAAATTAATTTGTCATCATGCTGAGGTACGTGAAATAACTTTGCTAAACTATCAATACCAGCTTGAACTGACGGATCATTAACTGAAATTATTTAAAAACAAAACATGAATTAAAAAAATGAAATAATACTTTATTTAGAAGCTATAATTAAATAATTTAAAGCTATAATTAAATAATTATAATTCAATTACTATCTTGTAATACATATACATATAACATAATGTGAAATCTTAATGACAGCTCTTTCCAACCTTACAACAAGCCTGAAAATTCAATCAATTATATACATGCTGATTCTAACAACCCTCCTAGCATACTAAAAAGTCTTCCTCGACCAATACTTTAACAAAAATATTTTTAAACAATCCATTATGCAAATTAATCATTTTTTAATTGCTTACCATTTGAATAAAAAACCAAACCCATTCAAAAATTGCAAACAAAACATAATTTAGTACAAACCACCTTTCAGTACTAATGTTGCAACAAAAATGGACAATTGTTTGACCATGGTAGATCAGCACTTTCTGATCAGTCAAAAACTTCACAAGATATCTAATCGAAATACAATTAAAATAAGCTACTTGTGCATTTGAAACCACATCAAAACCACCATTAATTTACACAACCACAGGATATTGTATAACCAAGGTACAACTGAAGAAAAAATGTGCAACTGTGTCAACAAATCCATCTGCCCCATGAACCATCAGTCCTTGACAATGAACATCGTTTATCAAGTCACCATGATGTCAAATAAACCAGACTACAAAGAAAAAGTATATTTTGGCTTATCTGAAACTCCAATTAAATCTCGGTATGCTAATCACCAAAACTTTTTAACATTAATAAATATAGAAATGATACTGAATTGCCAAAAGAAATTTGGGACAAAAAATTTATACCAACAAGTAAGTGAAAAATGGTGAAATGTTGCAATACAACTCTTTGTCAAAAATCTGCAATTTTTGCTTATATGAAAAATTCCTCATTTTAACATATAAAGGTGAAAATCTGTTAAATAAAAGAAATGAGTTGATTTTAAAATGCAGACACAAGAATAAATTCCTGTTATTTTTTTTGACACTGGTGATTAGCTAACCTTTTATTATTTTCTTTGATTGCTACCACATTTTTTCTTTAGCAACATAAAGAACTCAATACACAGTATATTGTAAATTTAATCATTTTTTTGTTTTTTATTTTGTATTTAATGGCTGGTGATTGCAAATATATATTGCTATATACAGCTACTAATATCAACTAGCTGTCCAAAGAAATCAAGATTATATTGTCTTTTGCAAAGCAACACTGCTTCCAAAGTAACGCGAGTTGTATACTCATCTAGTACTAAAATATGAATATCACCAACTTGTTTCAAGTATGAGCACCTTTTCTAGCCATTCAATAAATGTATCATGTCCATCCAACCTGATTTTGAAATTGAATGTTTGGTACCAACTTCTTGGCGCTTCTTGCCCAGTTTGGATGAAAGTTTCTTTTAGCTTTATATATCACAAATGGTGGTCATTAAATCAATTAGCCATTATTACATCAATCAACCATTATTTAATGTTTTATATATAAAAACTTTGCTGCTTTTACTACTCCCATCTTGTTTCTTAGCTTGGTTTACATATATATGTATATGTTTACATATATATATCATAGATTATCCAGGTCATATTTTAAAAATCTGGAAAATTGTTTGGGTAAAATATCCAGAGAGAATACATTTCCCCTTATATTTCTCTTAATTTTGCTTTTAGCTGAGTTGTTTCTAATTTTTTTTTTTTTTTTACTTTTCTTAATTTTTGTAATGAGTGAAAAAGCTTAAAAAACAAATATATTACAAAAATATATACCTAAACTTTTATGTATTGAAAAGATTTTTGATATCCGTAAAAACTAAAATTTGGGAAAAATATCCAGAAAAAGATAATCACTGATATATATATATATATATATATATATATATATATATATACATATATATATATATATATATATATATATATATATATACATATATATATATATATATATATATATATATATATATATATATATATATATATATATATATATATATATATATATATATATATATATATATATATATATTAGGGTGATTCAGATTGTAATAGAAAAAAAAAGTTCACAAAAAGCATTCTCCTCAAGGTTGCCTGTGTTCCTTTATCACCTAGGATCATGTGTACCAAAAATTAGACTAAAAGAAGCAATTTTAGGGGTTGCCATGTTTTATAAGATGAATTAACCATTGGTAAAAATTTGTAATTCTCTAAAATTTTGCAAATTTGTTTTTTTATTTTAGATATATTTATAACAATATATTTTGAATAGAAATTAATATGGCAACCACTAGATCTTCTGCTGTGGTGTGGCTTGTTGGTAAACCTACACAAACTCTGTCAACTGCCAGACTTCCTTCAAGAGGGGATGTTCTTCGGAGGTTGCTTTTCCATCATATAGAAGAGAAACAAGAAATGAAAAAAAGTATTCAGGCAACAATTGAAGCAGTTCTTGTTATATGGTAGAAAGGAAGAATTCCAACTCAAAGAATTGACAATGCAGCACAAGTGGTTCAAGGAAAAAGAAGATGAAAGTTCTAACAAATAATGTTGTATCGTCTCTTGATCGTGTTAATATTTCTGATTGCTGTGCACTCTTCGTGGTCGGAACAGCTGCTCAGGCTCTTGGTCACTCTCTAAAAGATTTATCATTGTCGTACAGCACAATCAGCAGAGAAAGGCGATCTGTTCGTGAAGCGCTGACTACAGCTGACAAGGTTGATTTCTCTCCTGATGATCCACTTCTTCTGCATTGGGATGGAAAGCTCTTACCTGATATCACTGATGGTCAAAAAAAAGTGGATAGAATTGTCATCCTTGTGACTGGTGGTTGGGTGGAAAAATTGCTGGGCGTTCCAAAGATTGATCGAGGTACAGGTGAGCAACAGGCTGATGCTTACATGAAGGCTCTTAAAGATTGGGAATTTGTTCAGGGATTGATTTTTGACACTACTTCATCCAACACTGGGTTTAACATTAGTGCCTGCACAATAATAGAGCAGAATCTTGACCATAATCTTATATGGATAGCATGCACACACCATGTCTTTGAAGTCATGCTTTCTATCATTTTCATGACTGCATTTGGAAGCAGTGGAGGACCTGAAGTTGGAATTTTTAACCATTTCCAAAAGCAATGGCCAGCAATCAACAAGGAGGTGTTCACTATAGGGATGAAGAATTGTATAACTGTGATTTTTTTCTCAAACTCCGTGAAGAAATGGTTGTGTATTATGGTAAAGCAATTAAAGGTCAACAACCCAGGGATGATTACTTAGAACTCTTGAATTTGTGCCTTATTTTTCTTGGAGGATCAACTGCAACACCAGAGTTGAATGTAAAGTTTCGGGCACCAGGTGCAACACACAATGCACATTGGATGGCAAAAGCTATATATTGTATGAAGATATATTTGTTTCAGGATCAATTTGTTATTACTGCAAAGGATAAGAAAGGAATAACAGACATAAGTCTTTTTGTTGCATTTATATACGGACAGTTTTGGAATGAAGCTCCGTTAGCTGAACGAGCACCATTCAATGATCCAAGCTTCTTCAATAAATTCAAGAATATCCAAATTGTACAATTGCAATTAATGCAGCAAAAGCTTTTCATCCCCATCTGTGGTATTTTTCTGAACATCTAATAGGATTGGCTTTCTTTGATTCCTGTGTCGACAACAACACCTAGAGAGACATGGCAAACAACCTGAAACAACAGCCAAAACAGAAATCTCTCAAAAGACTTGATACTGCCACATTCAATTGTCACAGTACATTGTCTTCCTTCGCTACACAACGCACCGCAGAACTTTTCGATCTAATTTTGAAGAATGGCAAAGAAAAACCTGAATCATTTTTAATGAAAGAATCTTCAGAGTGGAAAATGGATTCAACATATCTTGAAATGAAGCACAAGGTTTGTCAAATGAAGGTCGTCAACAATTGCGCGGAGTGAGGCATAGCACTTATAACATCCTTCAACAAAAGCATTACGAAAGATGAAAACCAGAAGCAGTATCTTCTTCGATTGGTTGATCTTCATCGGAAGGAATTTCCAGTTGCATCAAAGTCTACCCTGATGAAGATGACTGTTGAATGATGAAAACGATTGATCTATTATTGCCTAGTGTAATTACATAGTAGTACAGTACTATATTATTGTTTGTTTAACATTAAACATCCACAATATACCACATAATAATAAGTAATTGATAATAAATAATTAAAAAGTAAATTTTTTTTTTTACTTTTTTAATCTCATTCCAAAATGTAACAAAACATGGCAACCCCTAAATATCATCCGATTTGATTCAAATTTTGGAAAATAATTACTATTGTCATATAGAACAAGGGCAAGCTTGAGGACAACTAAAGTTTTGAACCTAAAAAATTTGCATCACCCTAATATATATATATATATATATATATATATATATATATATATATATATATATATATATATATATATATATATATATATATATATATATATATATATATAAATATATATATAAATATATATATAAATATATATATAAATATATATATATATATATACACACACACACACACACACACACACACACACACACACACACACACACATATATAGGCTTCAGTAGGAGCAAATAAGTGCAGGAGCTACAAACAGCCTTAAAATAAACTAGACAGGCTAAATACCACCCGCCTAAATAGTCTTGCATAGGCATAATTGTAATTTTTTGATGATAATTTATCATATTTTTACTGAGTTTTTATTTTGTTCCTTCTTCATTCAGGTATAGTATTTGTTTTTTTAGCTATGAAAAACGCAGAAAAACAGGCATTTAAAAAAATATTTTTATTTTATTTTAACATTTTTTTTTTAAATGAATTTTTATATTAATTTTATACTTATTTAATAATTTAGTTACTTATAAAATACGTGAAAATTTAAAAATACTATAACATAATCCATCTTTTTATTAAAACAATAAAAAAATATTGTTGTAGAATATAACGTCATTTTATAAAAAGGATTGAGGATTGATACTTCTACCTATTATTATAAAAGTTTGTTTATTTTCCTTCTGTGTGAATAAAAATGTCATTGATTATAAAAACTTTGACAAGCACTATAATAACAAGAGGAAGAACGTCAACAAGAGGGAAAACGTCAAATCGTTAAAAGTTAAGTAATTTAAATTTTATTAAATAAGTTACATACTTGTAAGATAATTACAGTTTACATTTTTTCAAAGTTACATTGCATTTTTTTTTTCCGCTTAGAGCTATTTGTATGTGTTTCGTTTGGTGTGATTTTTTTTGTTCTATGTTTTTGTTTCGTTTTGTTTCTTCAATCTCAAGTGAACTTGTTAAACATGTTAATTGTTTTTGCAAAATATTTTGACTATATTTATATATTCATATTTAGTTATAATATAGTTATATTTATATATTTCGACTGCATTTAAACATACCAATTATTTAACTTGGAACGTAATAAAGATGAGTTATACTGAATAGTTATTGCTGTTTAAAAAAACTGTTCGATGTCGTTTTTTGATTTTTTTACAACATAACATAATAATCATGTTTAGCATGTGCTAAATAAAATTTTCTATTTTTGGAACATGCTAAATTATATTTTTTTATTCTTTGATTTAAAAAAGAAACAGTTTAAAACATAAAGTTTGATTTTTTTTAAAGTTTCTAAAGTTTTTTTTATCCACGTTAAAATTATATCATGTGAGGAGTTTTTAAAAAATAACTAAATAAAAAACATTAACGCATTAAACATTTTTTTACCAAAAAGTTTATATTATGTACGCGCTTTATTTTACCCATGTAAACTGACTTACACAGGTGTGGAGAAAAGCACAGGATATGGTCTGCCATTTCTGCTGAAGCCTGTATATATATGCATTTATATATATATATATATATATGTATGTACACATATATAAATGTTTATATAAATGTGTATATATATATATATATATATATATATATATATATATATATATATATATATCAGTTTTCTCTATTTGAAATTTAATGCCAGTGCTGGAAAAAGCGCTGGCATGATGGTCAATTTTTAAGTTAGTCTGCGCGATTTAAAAATTTTTTTTTCCTGCTATTTAAATTAAAATAAAAATAGCAAAAAGAAAGCTTTAAATAAATACTAGATAAAATAATTAAAAAAAAAACTGGTAAAGAAAAGCCACATTTCATAAAATTTGTTCAAATGAACAAAAAAGTTTTGTTGCAATTTAAAACAAAATGCCTTTATTTTTTTGGCAAGCTCTTTTTTATGTGGTTGCCAAAGTTTTTGCAGGTGAGCGCAAAAATACTTTAGCACAAAAGCGCTGGCTGGCTAAGACTGATATATATATACATGCACACACACACACACACACATATATATAATATCATATTGAGCTGTTAATGCATTTAAAAAACAAATAGGCAATGTCAAATAAACTGTAAATTTAATATGCATGAGAAATTTTTTTAGAAGCATCTTTAAGCTTTTAAATAGGTGCATTCATATCTACATAAAAGATATAGTTCTATTTGTAAACATACCCCTGCTTTACGTTTTGCTGTAAATTTAAAATTGTTTAAAAAATTTTATTTTGGTTTGAATTGATACTTTTCAAACTTTTCCTATCAACCCTGTATATATATATATATATATATATATATATATATATATATATATATATATATATATATATATATATATATATATATATATATATATATATATATATATATACATATATATATACATATATATATATATATATATATATGCTAAAGCGTATCCGTTTGCCATTGCTTCTGAAATTTTATCAGAGATATTTCCAACTGGTGTTGCACCAAGTCATGTAAAAATTAGAAGAGGTTTGTGCAAACAATTTAACTTAAATAGCAATGTTCTGGCAAAAAAATCTTGCCTTTCTCAAAAAAATTTTAAAGACCGAACTGCCTTCTGTCAAAAATACAAGCACTGGTCAGCGGAAGATTGGGAGGATGTAATTTTTAGTGATGAATCACTAATCGAACAATTTGGTTGTCGTTCTAAAAGCGTTAGACGCCCGCCTTGTCAACAATACAACTCCCAGTATTTGCTTTTCTACAGTAAAGCATAGCCCTAAAATCATGATATGGGGTGCCATTACAGCAAATCAAAGTGGTGGTTTATGGTGTATGCCTTCTAACACCACAATAAATAGCAATATTTATTTTGAAATACTTAAAAAAAAACTTAAAATATTCATGAACATCACAAATGCCCACAAGTTTCAACATGACGGAGCACCCTGTCACAGGTCCATGCTTGTGAGTAGTTGGTTGCGTGAGAATAGGGTTGAGATTATTGGACCCTGGCCTGGTAACTCACCCGACCTCAATCCCATTGAAAACTGCTGGAGTCATCTTAAAAGCGAAGTTCAGAAACTAAGACCCTTATCTTTGGATGATTTACAAAAAAAAATTAGGCAGGTATGGACTCAACTTATGACTCCTGAATATTTAAGAAAGCTCATTCACTCTATGCCTACCCGCTTAGCTAATTATTTAAACGCTAAAGGACATCATACCAAGTATTAATGTCAAATATTCAATTCATAAAACATTAACTAATGTTTCAAAGATATTATTTTTGTCGATTGTAATAGTTACTAATATATTTTGATAAAATAAATGAATAATTTAATGAAAACTGTGTTTTTTTACGCAATGTTCCAAACTTTTGATCACGACTGTATATATATATATAGATATATATATATATATATATATATATATATATATATATATATATATATATATATATATATATATATATATATACTATATATATATATTATATATATATATACTATATATATATATAATGTATATTTATATATATATATATACATATTATATATATATGTATTGCAGTAGTGGTGTATTTTATATATATATCATATATATATTATTTATATATAAATGTATATATACTATATATATATATATATATATATATATATATATATATATATATATATATATATATATATATATATATATATATATATATATATATATACTATATATATATATATATATACTATATATATATCGTATATATATATATTTTATATATATATATATATATTGCAGTAGTGGTGTAGTGGCAAAGCGCTCGCTTCATAAGCGAGAGGTTTAATGTTTGATCCCCACCACATCCCTGGTAGTACACTGCTCAACTCGTTTCTCTACGCAGCGGCCTTGTTCATCAAGGTTGGTGTTTCAGAGTGAAAAGAGTTGAAGAGGGTTATAACCACAATTAAGTAGCCTCCTCATTTGTAGTGGCCCTCACGACCTTGGGGAAATGAATTAACACACAGGAAAAAACAAAATAAAAAACTGCAAATTTATTCAGAATATCTTACTGGTAAGATTAGCAAACATCTTCTCTTGAAAATGGTCTGATGATGGCGTGTTGTAATGAGAAGCTAAAATAAAAAAAAAAAAGCTAAATAAACTCAAAAATGAAAAAAAATTTTTGCAAGTGATAAAATTTTTTTAAACACCTAACCATAATTTTTGACAACTCAATAAAGTTCATTGACAACCTATAATACTTTGGAGTTATTTTGATATATGTGTTAACTTAAATGAAAATTTAAAAGTTCTTATAAAGAAAGCTTTTTCATATAGCATAGAGTGACTACTTCTAATAACAAGTGCAAAAACTTTTAATAACTTACCTAATTAAATTTAAAGCCTGATTATAAAATATTATTGAAGTTTTACCAAATTGAGCAGATAAATTTGTTAAGCAAATAAAATGCTGTAAAATGAAAATATGATAGTGGTATAATGGTAGAATGCTGGCTATGTAAATAAGAGATACAGAGATCAAACCCTGTTGCATGGGGAAAATGTTGATCACAATCAACATTTTCCCCATGCAACAGCATTATCGAGGTATGTACTTCAGAGTTGAAGGATTGAGGAAGGGGTTGAGAAGTATAACAGCAATTGAGAAAAATAAAACCATTCTTAACTATAGTGATTGGGTCTTAAGAAAGTTAAAAAATTCAGAAATTAAGGATGATCATATTTTTAAACAGCAAATTTTGTTTTTTTTACTAAAAAATGCCTGTATACGGTAATGCTTCCGCCAAATTTCCTAACGGTAGGCTCCAGCAAAAGAGAGTAATGCCACCCAAAGTATTTTCCTAGAATAGCCTCTTTTATGAGATCATACAGATCAAAACTGCATACCAATTCAAGCTCTCCTGTTCAGATAAGTTGTAAACAAATACAATCTACATCCTGCTACTTAAATACATCTGAACTACCTGGATTTTTGGGTCTGTTTGGGCATTTCTTCTTTGGCCATTTTTAGTTTTAAAGCTACACTGTTACTTATTACCCACCTTTCAAAACTTTCTTTATAAATGCTTTTTTTACAAAAATATATTTTTACAACAAAACTTATTTGTTTATAACTTTTGTCGCAATTACAGCAGAACCACTAAGGGAAATTTTGCAGTAAACTGAAAAAAATTAATTCAAAATGTATTTCAAAGTTGCCATGTTATAAATTTAAGTAGTATACACTTAATAAGTAATCACACAAGGTGTTTTCATTATTCTTTCAAGATTTTTTCTCCTTAGAGTAAGGTGTTAGTCAAAATTACAGAATCTTACTGTCATAAATCTTGTCATGAATCGTACTGCCATGAAATTGCTTTTTTGCTTTAATTCTACAAATGCTTATATTGATTCTTATCAAATAAAAACCATCATATCTAATTCCCTTCACAATTTACAGCATGTTTTCAAATAGCTTTATCATAAACAAATTGGAACAGACAAGTTTGCAGACTCCTAAAAAATGTTAAGAAAGTTTTTAGATTTTCAAACTAAACTTCTTACCATTCTCTAAGTATTGAATTTTTACAGCATGACTTAGAAGCCAGTGAACAACTGCCGCTTTATTACTTAAATTTACAACAGGACATTGCAAATCTTTTAAATACTAAAACGAACAAAACAGACATTGCAAATCTTTTTAATACTAAAACGAAAAAAACAGGATATTGCAAACTTTTAAAATAATAAAACAAACTAAAATGAAAAAAAAAATATAAAGTATACTATTAATGTTATTATCATTTTTTTTATAAACTAGAAGAAGCAAAAGTAACCTTTTTAAGGGCTTGTACCCATCCTGGTGAAGTAATGTTTCTTAAAGCATCTCTTTCTTCAATCTTGTAAAAACGTATTTTTTTATCTTCTAGCCATACAATCAAATTTCTAGCTTGAGATTCATCTTAAAAACATACAAAATGTTGATTGAAAGTCATAAGTCTGATTATTTTTATCATAACAAACTCTTAAATGAATCTAATGTATTGCTCCATACATAATGCAACACTTGCGCATCTTAATAGACACTTCTAAGAAGTCCTAAATTGAACAAACAATCAGAAGATAAAAGTTCTGAAAACAAACACCACAGCAAAAAAACACGCACAAAAATCACACCTTGAATGTTGAAACTTTCTGATTGATAATAATCCAGTGCCTTTAACTTTTGTGAAAACATTTTGTTCTGATTGTTTAAATGTAATGTATAAAACTTAATACAAAGGAAATAAACAATAACAATAATAAAAAACATGCGTTACAACAATTCAAAAATAAGTATCAGCAGTGAGCAAAACATCAATATACTATGAAAACAACTCTTGGCAATATACCAAACTTTATACATGCTGAATTAAAAATATACACATGCACTATTTTTTTAAAAGGTTCCTTTATAAGTATATTTATATATATATTTATAATATATGAAATAATTATGAACAATATATATATATATATATATATATATATATATATATATATATATATATATATATATATATATATATATATATATATATATATATATATATATATATATATATATATATATATATGCAAAAGCATAAAAATTAGATGAAAATCTGCAAGGACTAATAAAAATCAAAAGCATGAATTTAAAACTCTAAAACATTTATGTTTTTCTTTAAAACAAAATAAGTAGAAACTTAAATTTTAAAAGCCATAAAAAAAAAAAAAAAAAAAAAAAAAAAGAAATAACAACAACAAGAATCATTAAATTCTTTCTTTAAGATTTTAAAAACTAAAATCGTTAAAAACTATAAATTATATTAACAATAAAGATTGTAAATACTCTGAAGATATATGACAAATAAAAACTAGTTTCTTTTTAATAACTTGCATAAAAAAAAGTGAAACTTTTTCTTTAGGCAAAAAAAATTTAAAAAAAATATATTTACAAAACAAAGGGGCAGTTTTACTTAAAAAAGCAATTTTTAAAAAGCTAAAAGATTTCAATTCATCTTGTAAAATAATCATGTTGTATCATGAAGTTGGTAGTTGAGAAACATCCCAAGTGGAAAGTTCTTTATATGAGTTGGCCACTGTGACGATAATGAAAAAAACTTGACATCTGTCCATTCATGACCATCTATTAAAACTAATAATAACAACAAAATACAAATTTAGAAAAAAAAAAAAAGAAAAATTACTTTTAATAGACACCTAAGCATGCTAAAGTGTGTGTGTGTGTGTGTGTGTGTGTATATACACACACATATATATAAAGAAAACTACCATTAACTTATAAACTATTATTTTGAATACTCGTCAACAATTCATTTATACATACCATTAAATGTATGTCCGCTGCTGCGAGCTGTACATACAATTTTACTAACTAATGCAGAAACAGTAGATTTGGCTTCAACATCTTTATCTTTAGGTTTCATCAAGCGTTTCACTAACAAAAAATAAAAATTTATAATTAAAAAAAAAAATAAAGCTATATATGCAAACTGTAAATGAAACTTTTAGTTAATGTTTCACCTCCTTTGCTTCTTGTTTTAAGATTTGCAGAGAATAAAAGACCATCACATTCACCAGGAGATAAGCGCAAAACTGAGAGTGTTCGGAAAGCACTTTTAATTGACAGCTTTAATAAAAATAAAATAAAATTATAACACATCTATTAAATCTATATGGGAAAGGTTCAATTTAGGCTATGATTTAAATCTTTTAAAGTAAATGTTACCAACAATAAAATCAGTAATACAGAGACAAAAAAATCCTTTGCATCCATGTTTGTTCCCTTTTATTTTTTAATGATTGTGTTTTGTTTTGTTGTCTGTCAAGTTGTAAATGCTAAAATTTCTACTTTTCTGTTCATTTCATTAGTGTTAACTAATGCCATAAGTAAACTTATATCATAAACTAAAATTATATCACAAATTAAACTTAAATTGAAAACTAAACTCATATCACAAATTAAATTTATATCACAAACTAAAAAACACAAATTAACTATAACAAAATCTTGAAAATAAAAATTAAAATAACTCTTCAAATGCAAATAGTAATAAATGAAAATAAGAATGAAACTAAAACAAAATATACCTTATTGGCTTCTTTTCTTTCCTCTTTTTTACCTTGTAATTGATTAGCAGCAAATGATTGAATTGGCCAGTAATCAACAAGAAGATCTAATGTTTCATTAATCGGATACTGTAAAGTACTTATACGACTTGATTCTGTAGTTTCTTGCCTATAACACGAAATTCCAATAAAATAAATAATAATAATATATAAATATGTATATATAAGGACATAATATACGAACATCTCTTTTTTGTTTTAATTCTTTTAAAAGTATTTTGAGAGATTTTAAACAAAAAAGGAGATGCTCCATATTATTATGCTCCATATTATTGATAGATAAGCGCAATAAACAAAAAAATGTTTAGATAACTTTTAGTTATTTTAATCAATATTGTTGCAAGTTCTGCGTAAACAATTTATGTAAATATCCTTTTCCTTTTATTTACTTTCATAAGTTTTTATTATATAACTAGTAACTATTTTTGCATTGTTTTTTAAAAATAATGCGAAACAAATGATCATTAAAAAGCAAGTTATTTATAAACATTTTTCTTTCTAATTTTTATTACAATTTAAAATTTTACTTTATAATTCAGAAAATATTAATTAATTTTGTAACAATGTCAAATTTTATTGAGCTGACAACTTAGTTACCAATTCTTTAAAAGCTTAAAAAGCTTTTTTAAAATAAGAATTTGAACTTTACAAATAATCATAAGAATATGAACTTTACAAATAATCTTAAGAGACCTTTACGATCTTTAAAAAAATATTTTTCAAAAGTTCTTGAGACTTATAATGATAAAAAAAAAAGGATTTTAAAGTACCTATTTTTTTACCTAGTCAATTAATATTGCTCAGATAGGTGGCAAAGCTACTACAACTCAAATTGATTAAATAACTTCTGAAACTTGTATAATACAATGCGCATTGCAATGTGTACGAAATGTATGCACAGGTAGCTTAGGTAATTTAGATTAAGTTAAAACTCAATCTTAAAACTGAAACTTAAATATGTGAGACAATCATTAAAAGACAACAACAATATATTTTCATAGTCTGGATAATATATATTAATAAACAATTTAGAAGTATATTTTAGTAGTACCTATAGTTGATTTATTATTTTATAATAAAAACTTGTAAACTATTACCTACCGAGGACTGGGTGCTGTCAAATCTTTTTTTTCTCCAGATGATAAACTTTCATCAATATTACTTTCTACTATATAAAATTATAGTTCAAAAAAAGTTGTTATAAATGATGCATGCATACTTAAGTATATATGAAATATTCATATGTATATGTGACAAAAATAAAAAAATTAAAAAAAAAAAAACACATTTTACCAGTGTCACATGTACCAATGCGAACTTCCTAAAAATAATTTAAAATCATTAACTATGAAATAACAAACAGGTGTTATGATTAATATGTTAAAATAAATAAATAAATAAAAAAAAAAAATATATATATATATATATATATATATATATATATATATATATAATACTTACACTAATAAATGGTATAAAAAGTTGCGATGATTCTGAACTTGGACTAAAAAAATTAAAAAGAAGAAAAAATGAAGAACAATAAAAAAATTCTATTGCCGCCCCTACTTAAACCCTTAAAAAAATTTTTTATTGCCTTATCAGTCTTACATATCAGTCTTAGTTATCAGTCTTACTTATCAGGCTAATTTATCAGTCTTACTATCAGTCTTACTTATCAGCCTTACTGATCAGTCTCATTTATCATGTTTTTGCTTTAAAAAACCAAAAAATTCAAAACATTGTTTTTGTAAAAAAAAAAAATTACGTTTTATATGTAATAAGAGCTTCAGCAATAGGTATCGAATGAATGCTATCAGAATGTTCCAGGTAATGTCGAATTCTTCGCTCTATTTCTGCAAAATCTGTTAAAAATAAAAGCTTATAAAATAAAATTTTAAACAAATACATTTTTTCTTTAAATTTACAGTTGTCTGAAAAACTAATTTTTCAGAGTCTTATGACTCCATTTTAAAGATTAAAATATGATATACTTATTTGCTTATTTGGTATATTATAGTTAAACATAGTGATGTAAATATAGATATTTTTTGTGGGCACAAAGTAAAAAGTATCAATTTTTGTAAGGAACAAAATAACTTTGCAAGAGGAAGTTGGGGGAGAGGGGGATGGAGGGGGGGGGGAAGGTGGAAGGGGATAAAGACAATTTTTATCATTAGTTAATATTTATTACTAGTTTTATTAATTATTAGTAACTTTATAATTTATATTAATTATATTAATTCAACTTTTTATTACAACAATGTTGAGGAATGGGTCATCCAACAAAATAATAATGAAATACTTTGTCATAATTTAGAGATAAAAAGTACTTAAAATTTTTAAAGACTTGATATATAATCAAGTCTCATAATAATCTAATAAAATAAACAGCTGTCATCAAGTAAAAAAAAAGCTGTCATCAAGTAAAAAAAAAAATTCTGACCAGATTGGCTTTTACTCAGATCAAACAATGCACCTTGTTTGATCATGAGATTTCAAATTTTACAAAAAATTTAAGTACCAGATTCTGAAAAATAATCATGCTCAAAGACTTTTTTCCAAAAAGAATCCATAAATAACATCTTATACTTGGAATCTATTTGACTGATGTAGGTTGCAATTTTGAATGATGCTAAAATATTAAAAAAATATTAATGGTGAAATTTAACCAAATTTTTTTTTTAAACACATTATTAAAACAAACCTGTTGGAATAATGAGAAACTTTATGTAATTTTGGTATTCTTGACGTTTTTGCGAAAACTGCTCCACAAAATTTGTTACTACTAGACAAATAAAACTTTCTGGTCCCAGAAGACCAATTTTTATGGAGGGAGGAGATACTGAATGACGATTGCAACTAAAAATTAGGTCAAATAAAACCAATTTACTAAATCGAAGAAATTATGAATAAAAAATATAAAAAAATTTTGCTTCCTAACAACATAATTGTTAGCAAACATTTAAATCAATATAATCTTGACCTTGCTTTTTTATACAAACTTTATTTTATACAAACATTTTATTCATTCTTTTATGCAAACTTCTTTTAAAATTTTTTCTTTTTTTTTAAATATTTGAGACAATAGGTGATTACGGGGCAAAATTAACTCAAATTTACCAGATTTCAAAATTTCAGATGTATTATCCAGATGTCAATCCGGATAATACAAATACAGGATAAAAATACTTGTTGTTATATGTCAAAATTAGAAAAAAAGAAAAAAAAGGAGGTAAATAAAAGCTTGCTACTATTTTAATCAACTTCAAAAACGTATACAAATAAACGAACTTTTAAAACGTAAGCGTTTATTGGTGAAAATTGTGGTCCAAAAAGTACAGGTGTTAATTTTAAAATTAGATTCTCCCAACATAAAGGACAAATAACCAGAAGTAATATTTGCCTGAACAAAGTTAATTTGTATAACCATCATGTTAAAATATGAAACTTTTTTTCAAAAAGACTTTTACCCAAGAACAAAATTAGCAATCGCAATTGCTTCAAGTAATATACTTTCAAGGCCACTAAAGGGCTTTAGTCCAGCGCAACTCACGATTGCTTAATTCACCCCTTGCTGATGAAGAAGTGGAGAAAACAAGACAAAGTTTTATACAATTACAATAAAATTAGAGTATTTTAATTAATAAATAAACTAATACTTATTTAGGATACTAAGGATTACAAAGGATTACTAAGTTATTAGGTTATTTTGATAGAATTACAAAGTTAGCTTTAATGATAGTGATATAAACATTGCAATTATTTGAGTAATGCAAAGTTTAATAGTATATATAAAAATAAATTATGATTAACATACTTTACTCAAAAATTAACATTGCTTACCCAATCAAATTAAACAGATATTCCAGTAAGTTCTATTTATTATTAATTTAATAAATCAAATACTACATGAGAATGAACGTTGTTTTTTTTTAAGATGGAGTGACATTTGCTCCTTCTTAGCAGATTTTTTGGGTTAAAATATTCAATGTTTTGAGTTAAATAAACAAATAAAACTTTTTTATAGAACAAATACTTAGATTGAATTCTAGTCTCAAAAGAGGTGGAGTTATACAAAAATTGATTGTTTTTATTCTTGTCAATGTTTAACATCCATGCTTCCCCACTTATGTAGTTTGGACATGTTTTCAAAGTTTACAAGCTCTTCCTATTATTAAGCACGACTAAATTGGGGGTTTTATATCAGAGTTTTTTTTTTCTAAGTAAGTGTCACTACACCTGGTTGACAAACTAAGTGTCACCACACCTGGTTGACTAAAGTGCCTTTATTTAAGTACGGTGAGATAAAATACCTAGTTTTACTTTGCCTTAGCTCACATTATATGTACAACAATAACAATATGTATATGTAAAAAAAAAATACACATTTAAAAATCTTTTGTATAGTTGCTTTTGAAAATTTAGAAAGCACTACACACATACACTTTGAAACACTGAAAAAAATTCAAAAAGCATCATGTGACAAAATTTTAGGATGCATATAATCCATTGATGTGACCAAAAAATCTTATAACTTACAATTTTTGGAACTTGTTAACAACAGCAGCAATGGTGAATTGAACCTCAACATTTGACGGTGTAAAAATAACTGATCCTATACGAGACATCATTTTTGTTGCAGTACGCTAAAATTAAAAAAAAATTTTTTTGTAACTAGTAGGTGACCAGGGCCTGGCATTTTTTGTCTCTGAATTTGGAGTTTTTTACAATAAGATCAGCAGGGGTTATTGGGTGGGGCTAAGGCAGAGAATACAATACACAATATACATATATACATATACATATATATATATATATATATAAAGGGTGTTTTTTTTAGAGGTATAGAACTTTAAGTTGGCATTACTGTTCAAGATGGCGACCGATTTAACAGGTGACAAGTGATTTATTCTCAGTTTGGTTTGGCAATTCATCATGAATAGACTCACGCCTGAACAACGCTTGCAAATAGTTCAATTTTATTTCGAAAATAATGGTTCTGTGCGGAATTCGTATCGCGCTCTACGTCCATTTTATCCTCGACAAAATCATCCATCAGAGCAGTTAATTCGATTAACCATTGAACGTTTTCGCACCACGTTTACTCTTATTGATAACTTGCATCCCCAGAGACGCTGTATGGTGCGTACAGAAGAAGCTATTGCTACTGTAGAGCGTAGCATTGCGGAAGACCCGAATGAGTCTATCCGCCATCGAGCACAGGAATTGGATCTGTGTCCATCCACTGCATGGAAGATTTTGCGGAAGGATCTTGGTATGCGTGCTTACAAAATCCAACTCGTGCAAGAATTGAAGCCAAACGATCATCAAGCAAGGCGTAGATTCGTCGAATGGGCCCAAAACGAGATTGCCGTTGTTCCCGATTTTTATAAGCAAATTTTCTTTAGCGATGAAGCGCACTTCTGGTTGAATGGTTACGTCAACAAACAAAACTGCCGCATTTGGAGTGAAGATAATCCTCAAGTGTATGTCAAAACACCGTTACATCCAGAAAAAATGACTGTTTGGTGCGCTTTATGGGCTGGTGGAATCATTGGTCCATACTTCTTCAAAAATGATGATGGCCAGAACGTTACAGTCAATGGTGATAGGTATAGAGCCATGATTACAAACTTTTTCATTCCTGAATTGAACAACCATGATGTCCAGGAGCTGTGGTTTCAACAAGACGGCGCAACATGTCACACAGCTCGTGCCACAATCGATTTATTGAAAGACACGTTTGGCGACCTCCTAATTTCACGTTTTGGACCTGTGAATTGGCCTCCAAGATCTTGTGATTTAACACCGCTAGACTACTTTCTGTGGGGCTATGTAAAGTCATTGGTCTATGCGGATAAGCCACAAACGCTTGACCATTTGGAAGACAACATTCGCCGTGTTATTGCCGATATATGACCACAAATGTTGGAAAAAGTCATCGAAAATTGGACGTCCAGATTGGACTACATCCGAGCCAGCCGTGGCGGTCATATGCCAGAAATTATATTTAAAATGTAATGCCACAAGATTATCTTTCTAATAAAAAAAAAATTCTTGTCAATCGAATAATCCATCGTTTTTTTATTGCAATTTAAAGTTCTATACCTC